>NC_085022.1:12885688-13063188 GCF_963692335.1 Osmerus eperlanus
TGCGACGGTTCTCTTTGTCGGAGGCATGCGTGAAGGAGCCGGCCGGCGTGTGCATCGTCACACCGCTGCCTGCGAACTTCTCAACGAAGCCACTCAGCTAGAGGAGGGGACAGCATGGGTACCTCTGGTTGTCTGCACTTCAAAACACTCTGACTGTATGCGGAGACGCACTGTACAAAGCCCTCGGTTCTTTTTACCTTCCTGCTGATCATGCTCTTCTCAAAGTATCTCTGCACCTGGAGCGAGAGAGGGTGGGGGTTGAGGCGGTCAGGGTGAGGTTGTGTGGAGTGTGCGTGCGTGCTTGGTAAACGGGGGAGGGGGGGATTTGAACATGGCTGCAGGGATGCTGTTTCCGTGCCTACCTTGAACAGGTTGATGTTGTCTATCTGAGCCTTGAACAGGAAGTTGTTGATGGTGAACATCTCTGTCCCTGAAAACAGAGAGGGAGAGGGGTGACGGAAACGACCGGAAGTGTAACGCAAAGTCACATCAGTGGCTGCAAACTGCAAATGGAACCCCTTGTGTGTGTGTGTTGTTACCTGGCTGAGTAGTTTGGCTCTGTGGATTCTGACCCACCTTCCCTGTAGAAGATGCGATTCAAAATAGAGTTTGTGTTTGTTTGACTCAGGTTGTCCACCCAGACACGCAGCTGGTCACTCACCTCCCAGCACCCGCACCAGCCCCTCCAGCACAAACAGGATCTGTCTGATATACATCAGGTTCTTGGCTTTTAATCGACTCCTGGCAGACAAAGACATACACACACACAAGTAAGCATGTATGCACACACACACACACACACACAGCAGGGACAGGTGACAAGCAAGTGTTGCGTGAAAATTAAGAATTCTAGATGAACCCTTGTGCTGCCTTCGGGTCACATGACCCAAAGGTTCACAACGAACCATCGTTGTGTTTACCCAATACAAAACAAATAAATAGCATTTTCTTTTAACCTTCGCAATGTGGGGCGTCTGAGACAGCCCGACGGTTAAAAGAAAATGCTTCACTTTGTTTTTGTATGCGGTAAAGTTGTCGAAATACGACGGTGGGTCACAACGACTGATGGGTCAGAATGACCCGAAGATAACACAAGGGTTAAGATATACGGTATATGGAACAGTGAGAAATCCATGCGTGTATGCGTGTCCATGTCCTCACTTGTAGCGATCAGAATACTGTGTGAGCTGAGAATGTGCACGGCAGAGCTGGAAACAGAAAAGGTACGAATAAAATCATTATTCCCTTCGACAACTAACGTGCATCAATTGTAATGTTGAATCAAATGAACACAAGGTGTGTGTGTGTCTGTGAGTGCGAGTGTGTGTGTGTACCTGTGCTCCAGTGAGCTCTGAGCTGTGTATACAGGAGAGAGTATCGCTGAGGTTGTGGGCTTCATCTATAATCAGCACCTGAAGCCAAACAAACAAAAGATGGATCTCGCGTCCGTGGATGATTGCGTAACCATGTTCTTTGTGAGCGGAAATTCACCTGCCCCTTGAGCTGGACACCTGAGGCACGCCTCGTTCCTTCATGGAGCACCATCTGATAGGGCAACACCACCAGCTACACACACACACACACTATTACTGCAATATCGATTTGCAAAGTACTACAACAACATAGTGTGAATGAGTGAGTGTGTGTGTGTTACCTGCGCCGGGGGGATCGCGAGGCGGGTGGCGTAGTAAGGACAGGCCTTTGCTTTTCTGCCCAGACCGAGGAGTCCCTCGATATCTCTCACCGCCCCCAAGACTTCATCACGGAGATGCTGCAGGCCCGTGGCACCGACGTAGGGACACACACTCTTTGCTGCGCCTCGTCTGCGCTTCACACCCTCATCCTGGGGCCGCTTATCTGACAGGAAGAACCAGAGAGAGAGAGATGATGAGAGAGAGGGAGAGAGACATGATTTTTATTAAGGTCTTGACGCCACAAGCGCACGGACGTGTGTTCTCACCGTGTTTGTTCTTCTGCATCTCCATGCAGCGGTCATTGATGCGCTGGACGCTGCCCAGGCGGCGCACCTCCTCGTTAATGCACATGTTCTGCAAGATGGACGCACACACCCTTGAATTAGCATATACGCACTGTGAACGTGCACACACTCAGCCGAATGTATGCAATGCCACTGAAACGCAGGAGGCACGCTGTGTACAAGTGTGTGTGTGTGTGTGTGTACCTGTCGTGAGCCCAGCGTGACCAGACTGATGTCCTGACTGAAGGGGCTCTTCTGAACTTCGTGGACAAACTGGGCCAGCTGGGAATGGGTGCGACTGCAGTAGTAAATCTAATCCAACACACTCCGAGTTATGACACACACGCAGACAGGTGCTGTCATGATTGATTTCTGAATGCCAAAGCGAAACCACACACACACCTTGGTGACATGTTCCTCCACCAAGTCATCCTCATCCTCGCCAGCACAGAACCTGTTAGAGAGAGAAAATAAACACACTTTCTGATTCAGTCAGGTTCCTGACCCTAATTTTCGATTGGCTGGTTATCGACTCGTCCCTATTTCAGACTGGTGAGGTACTCACTTTTTCTTGGTGTTCTTGGACTCATCGTCACTCTCGTATTCGGCTACAATAAGCTCCTCCTCCTCGGGGTCTCCTGACTCCTCCCCCTGATCCTCCTTACTGAGCTGTAACAGCTTCACTGCTTCATCGTCCTCACAGCTCTATCACACAGTACATGCAAGCGCATGCAACATCTTTGGTTGATGGAATCGGGTGCTGACATCATCTTTGCCAAAGCGTGAGGCGTCATATTATTACGCTGGATACTCAAACTCAAGCGAACATACTTTTCTTTTCATGGTGTATTTCAGCTGGGCGTTGTGTCTGATCATCTCCAAGCGCTCCTCCCTTCGTTTCCTCCTCAGCTCATCCTCCTGGCGGGTTGAGAGAGACAAGAAGCTAAGACTGACGCCAAAACATGGTGTATTCCACTTTACTGATGATCCAAACTAAGTCAAGTCTCACTTCCGACCCATAAGCACAACCTTTAATTTGCACACAAGGTCTCGCTCTGCCTTCTTCTGCACAAAGTCAGTGATCCAGTCAGGCTCTGCCGAGGAGGGAGCTGGAGGGGTCTGGAGAGGAGAGGTGGAGCTCGGGGAGGGGAGATTGGGCTCTCCCTCCCCCTGCAGCAGGCTAGCTGTCTCTTCCCTCCTCCTCTCCTCATGATCCCTCAGCCAGCTTAGCGCTCCACAGATCAGACTCAGAGACTTGCCCTGGAGTGGAAACAACACAGAACGCTTAATGCAGACACACACCTACAGAACCCCACTGGGAGGTCATTGGTTCAAAATCTGATCAGATGCACATACTGTTCCTGTGGGGCTCTCAAAGATGCCAACTTTGCCGTGCTCTAGTGCTCTATATAGAGCTTGCATGAACTGATCTTGTATGTTGTAGGGCTGGTAAGGGAAGGGGAACGTGGGACTTGCTACCTCCTCCATAACCGTCAATGGCCCTAGGAGATGAGATGGAGAGCACAGAATAATAAATGTGGATTACACATTCATAGAAGGGTCCTTGTTGACAGCAGTTATGGGGCTCTGTTTTAACTTTTATGTGATGCAATGTAACATCTGCCCTTCAATGATATTCGTTAGTGATAAACAAGAGGTGTTAGCCACTTGACCTGAGATAAGCGGGGTAACACTCTAGGTCAGAGTGCATAGGGATTCAATATAGCAGGGCTCTCAAGTCTCACGCATTCGCCGTGAGACTCACGCATTTCAACCATTTCTCACGCTGAGAAGGCATAACTTGTCCCGTTATATACAATTAATGGACGAGGCGCAGGGGATACTGCGATGATAGCTGTGTCGAGTTATACAGAGTTAAATTTCAAATACCAATCAGAATACATTACCAGTACCCCCATCGGCCGGAATTTGTTTTACCCAAACGTTGACAAATATGGTAATCTCACCCCAAACTTTTGATAAAACTTGAGAGCCCTGCATATAGATATCCTACCAACTACTTTTTCAGGCATAAGTAGCTTGTAATGTAACTAGCTAGCTAGAATGCAATGGTTTATCAAATTAGAAAGGCAAATAGGCGATTGACATAAAATCAACATATACTTTGTGTACACCACACGTGTACACACACACCCTTACTCAGACTGATGGAAACCGCGCATGAAGACAAAAACCTAGAATGGCAACTAGCTACATTTAGGAGGTTAACGACTTACTTCCTGACTGACAAGCATCCATTGCTCAAGTAACTTAGTTAAATAAGTTAGTCAGGCTAGCAACAAGCAAGACAAGCAAGCTACATTATAATGCAAGCAACTTCTAATAACGAGACGTTCACCATTTCCTGATAGACGCGCGGTAAAATAATCAACCAATGGGACACTGGTAGCAGAAGACAGGAAGCTCTAGCTATCTTGGCATGTAAAAACAAAAATGTTAACATATACCGTTGGATAAATTGAAGACACGAACTCTTTATAAAATATTAAGTTTTTACGTTTTCTCTTGAATTGATTTTTTGTTTGTTGTTGTTTATTCGTAAGCCATATTTTTTTTAACCACGGTTCTTTAAAAAATAAAAAATCGTACATATGTATATACTGTAGAAATATACACACCTATAAATACTTCGTTCGAAATTAAAGGGGTTGAGGTTTTAATATTGAGTTTGAACGAAGAAAGAAAAAAACGCCCATTGGAAGTGTCCGAGAATATAAAACATGCCAACCTCAACTTGGCTCCTCCTCCACTCCTTCTGTAGGCTCGTCTGGAAAGTTCGGTTGCTTCTAATTCTGGGGAACTACGCTAGTTTGCAAACCGTAGCTTCAGACTTCTGCAATCATTTTTCAGAGAAGCATCATAACAACGTAGACCTTTATCTGCAAAACCCTGTCTGTCGTCGGACTAGTGCACCCAAGGATCCTGTCAATTCATTTACGCCACAACAGCAATCATCACAGTCTGTAGCTTGAAATAGTAGCGTGTGCGTTTCCTAGCAGTCTCCAAGTCCAACAAGCTACAAGAAGCTTTGATTTGTGTCGCAGCCTGTTAACGTCCGTTAGCCAGTTCCTAAGTCTGAGTGAAGCCTTGGCTTGGAGCTGTTTCACCACACAGCAATGACTGCAGAAGAGATGGCCAATGAGGGACAACACACCGGCTTCCCAATGGAAGGAGAAGATATCACACCTAAGAAAGATGGAGGTGTTTTAAAGGTAAGTAGCCAGCTAACGGATCCCTAATATAAATCGTTGTAAATAGCTAGCTGGATGCAACAATGCTAGCATTTGTCAGATGCTAGCCCTAGCTAGCTTCCAGTTTTGGGTCGTGGGAATGAATGTGTGGACTGCAGTCAGAAGCTTGGTATCTGGCTATCTAGTGCCAGCTATTAACATAATTTGCCAACAGATTTATTTTTATTGCGTGCTGACGAAGAAGCATTAAGTTTCGTGAAGTAGGTCAGATAACAAACGTTTGCTAACTAGCTGCCTGGTTAACCCTGCTGTTACTAACTAGCTAACAAGCTAATGTTAGCCACGCGTGCTTCTAGAAGGGTCTTGGCTCCTCGAGGAACGGATACTGTTCGAATGATTGACTAGAAATGTAATTAGCATTTATCGTTTTCCCTTACCAGCTATACCCACCACTGTCTAGGACTAAATCTGTTTAATAATAATATTTTATTCCTAATTATCATCCAAGATGATAATTTTGTGAAATATCAAGCTTTTGAGGTAGCTAAATTTAACCACGAATGATCACACACTTGTTTATGTTGCCTTCAATTTATTTAGTAAAACACAGTCACTAAATGGTAATTAAATTCAATTACCATTTCAACACCACTTTTCTTGTCTGTCCCCAGTTGGTGAAGAAGGAAGGCACGGGTAATGAGCTGCCCATGACCGGTGATAAAGTGTTTGTTCATTATGTGGGTACACTTTTGGATGGCACTCAGTTCGACTCAAGCCGTGACAGAGGAGAGAAGTTCTCATTTGAGCTGGGAAAAGGTGGGTACTGTCCATCACACATACTCTTGACTGGGTCGCTGTTAAACCAGGGATCTTCCATTGCTCCAGCGTCATAATGTGCGGTGTGTCTGTGTTCAGGACAAGTGATCAAGGCATGGGATCTAGGTGTTGCAACAATGAAAGTGGGAGAACTGAGCCAGCTCATCTGTAAGCCTGAGTATGCCTATGGCACTGCAGGTAGCCCTCCTAAAATCCCACCCAATGCCACGCTGGTGTTCCAGGTAAGACCACTAGAAATGTTTGAGGTTGAAACTTAAAGGGTGTTCACAAGTCCTCCGTCAAATAGCAGATTTCAATCTGGTTCTAAATCCAACCTTCTGTATACAGGTGGAGCTGTTTGAGTTCCGAGGCGAGGACATAACTGAGGATGAGAATGGAGGAATCATCCGCCGCATCATCACCAAAGGCCAGGGCTACTCCAAACCCAACGAAGGAGCTGCTGTAGAGGGTACATGCACTCCCTCATCCTCACTGGGCTTGACTACAGATGCATCCCTGTTAGATAAGTGTGTCCTATACACACAGTCCGCTGGAGTTGGTGTTTAACTGCATCGTTTTGTGAGTAACCCACTGACCCTCATATTCCCACCTATGTCTGCAGTGACTTTGGAGGGGAGCTACGAGGGTCGTGTGTTTGACCAGAGAGAACTGAAGTTTGAAGTGGGAGAAAGGGAGAGTCTCGGCCTGCCAATTGGAGTGGAGAAGGCGCTTATGGCCATGGAGCAGGGAGAGGAGTCCTTGTTCACCATCAAACCCAAGTACGACACCAACACTGTCACTTCACTACATACAGCCCTGCTGCACGCTTTCATTTTTAGCTTTTACTTTGTATTTTATACTGTAGTTTTCAGTATTTAGTTGTAAATGTTTTACATTCATTCATTTGTATATTGTATATTTAAGGACTGAACGCAAATTTGAAAGATTCTATATATTTATTATACGTTTACTTGATGCACCTGCCCACCAGTGTAAATTACTTGTTTGTGTACACTTACTTTGCGCTTCAAACTTGATTCTGATAAGACACGCACTCATCCATACACATACTAGTCACTGACCCACACTAATACTCAGGGGAATTGAGAAGTAATGGTCTATCGATGTGTATTTTTACTTTGTATTAAGAGGTGGTTGTGAATTCCAGGTATGGTTATGGAAATACTGGAAGCACAAAGTTTGATATTCCTGGAGGAGCCACACTTCAATACAAAATCAAGCTGACCAATTTTGAGAAGGTAAATATTTTAGCGTATCAAACGTGTGTGTGTGTATGTGTGCACGCACATGTACAAACAATCAGGTTTCTCTGGAGGTAAAAGTAAAGCTTACTATTGGAATGTAACCAGTGACCCCCCAAGTGTGTTTAGTCTGGTCGACCCACTCCTGACTCAATCATGTTGTGTCTGTTCCTCAGGCTAAGGAGTCCTGGGAAATGAACACATCAGAGAAACTGGAGCAGAGTGCAATTGTCAAGGACAAGGGAACCCAATACTTCAAGGTATGTGCATGAAAACCGTATGTCTGCACAGGTGACACACAGCCTGGTAGCGGTGGAGGGCACACAGAGAAATAAAGAACCTGTTTGTGTTTGTCTTTTAGGAGGGGAAGTACAGGCAAGCATCTGTGCAGTATAAAAGGATTGTGTCGTGGCTGGAGAACGAATCCAATTTGGTAGACGGGGAGGAGCAGAAAGCTAAAGCTCTGCGATTGGCTGCTCACCTGAACCTGGCCATGTGCTTCCTTAAGCTACAGGAGCCAAGCCACACTCTGGAGAACTGTGACAAGGTACGCACATCCTCACCATGTTTCGAAGAACAAATATTTGAATATATGGTTGGTGGTGAATTCTACCTAGAGTGCCTATTGTCTCGCTTCTATGCTCTGCATTTTTGCTCTGCGTTCTGCACTGTTGAACAAATGTTGCCCCCTACTGATGTGTTTGGGTAGGCTATGGAGCTGGATGAAGCCAATGAGAAGGCCCTGTTCAGAAGGGGGGAGGCGCTGTTTGCCATGAAGGAGTTTGACAGGGCAAGAGGCGACTTCCAGCGTGTCACTCAGCTGTATCCTGGCAACAAGGCAGCCAAGAGCCAGGTACTTAAGTCTGAAATTGACAGATGCACTTAAGTTGAATGAATCCAGAGGTCCATGTTGTCAACTACTATTTTCACTGCATCTCTTGCTAGGTGGGTCTGTGTCAGAAATATATCAAGGATCAGCATGAGAAGGACAAACGTCTCTATGCTAACATGTTCCAGAAGTTTGCTGATCGGGATGCCAAGGTAAGGGAACAAGCCATTTAGGCTTTCACATGTATTATTTCCAGGAAGATGTGTAACAGTTTTATTTTTTATTCCCTCACTAAATATATAAACATTTGGAAACGATATGAACATATTTTAGTGAAGACCTGCTATTAATGTATTTCTTTTATATATTGTGTTGGGCAGAAGGAGGCTGAAAAGGGCACAGATGGCGGAAATGAGAACGTGGAGGTGGAGGCCAATGGAGCGCAAGAGTAGAGAATGGAGACCATGTGGCTGGGTTTCAGTCTGTCTACGACTAAGACACTTGCAACTTCAGTCGTTTGTGTTTTAAAGTGAGTGTGTATATATGAGTTAAGTGAGAATGAAGTGGAGCAAAAAGAAAAACGAAAAAAAAAAAAAACAAACACTGATTTTGTCCGTCTTCACTGGCTTACCTGTGTGTCTGTGCTACTGCTATGGCAGCTAGTTGGCTGGGCTTCTATTGCCTATCTCACACCAGGCCTCACCACCCCTCCCAATTGCTTAAAGTGAGTCTGAAAGTAGTACCCTAGTCTGTGTTCCCAAAGTTCCAACCCTCACAAGTCAAGGGCTAGTCCATTCATTTAAGAGCTTGCATTGTCCCTCTGCCCCAACACATCTCTCCTCAGCCCTTGCCGAACACACGCACACATCTTCCTCGGGCTTTGCTGACCCCCCCCCCCCCTACACACACACACGCATGCGCACACATCTTCCTTGGGCAAACCGATCAACAGAAAGCGCCATTTACGATCACCGTGTGTGTGTGTGCATGTGTTCTGAGTGACGGTGTCTGTCTCTGTAGCAGCACTGAACAAAAGAGTAACAAGATCCTGATCCAGTCATGGCTTCTCTCTCAACCTAAGACTCCACTATAGCAGCAAGGGGTTACAAGACTGTTCCTCTTTTTGCTTTGTAAAACAGTGACTTTGTTCTTGTCTTGTATCTTTTGTTGTCTTTTTCATGTGTTTTTTTTTGTGTTACTGTTAGTTTTAGGGTGATGAAATTAACTGGAATATGTTTATAAGCAGCTTGCAGCTTCACCTTGACAGACCCAAGCCAAGTCTCTGTTGTACTGTACAGTACATGCGTACACATCTCAGACTATGATTGGTAGCCCTGACCTAATCTCTGATATCCAGGCACTCACCCTCGGAGCTGCCAAAGCATAGTCTCCCGTAGGCCTCTTTCATGTAACAGGTGGATGAAATGCAAGGAGCTTGTTTCCATTACAGTTCTGTGGCTTACTCATTTAGCTTTTTCTACCCCGTGTCTATCAACGAGCCAGACTGTGATAAAGAAAAGAAACGGCTTGGACTGAGCACTAGGAGCACTAGGTGTGCTGTAGTTCTTTTCCATATGTTGAGGCTTTCTGGCCGAAGGATCTAATAAACAGCAGCTCAAGCTGGGGTCATGTCTTCATCGTGAGTACAGAATGCGTTTGCTTGCTTGTGTGCGTGTGTGTGTGTGTACAAGAGACCTAATTATGGAAAATACTTGTTAAACACTGATAAGAATCAATGAACATAGCCTACTAGTTTTGAAATCGTGCGTGTGCTGTGATCCATGCACATTGATAGGCTATAATACATTTTTGTCAAGGTGTCAAGTGTTGGTTTAAATTTCAACAGTACAGACACTCGTGCCCTTGTTCCCACAAAAAAAAAAAAAAGCTTTATTATAGGCTATGTTACACAAATAATGCATCTTAGTATTCTCAAGTGGGTCCCTACGGTGAACTCTAGATTCATAGTGAGAGAATTGGGTCTGGTTTTCCCTTGCGCAAGTGGGTCACCGCCACGGCCGTCTGCGGTGTCATTTTACGTATACAACACAAGCCATTCTTCTTTTGATTACGCAGATTAGGCTACACATACAAACATCTAATACTGCATAATAAAGGAATTAGAGCAAACTGGCGCCACGTTGTATCCTACGTGTAGCAGAAAGAGCTTCTGTGACAGTGATTTTAAGTGACAAACATTGTATACGCTATTTTGGCTTGAATTTATAACATATATAAATTAATTTACATTTTATTTTATTCGTTTTAGCTACCCGGTGCTTCTCATAATTCGTACTAGCCTAGCAATCAATTACTTTTAGGTAGATTTCCTTTAGCAATGACAATACAGGTGCTGAGCAATCGTTTAGATTAGCCTACCTGTTTCCTAGGTAAATTCACTAGCTAGTGGGTGCGGCCAATGTGACTCCACCCCTGAATCTCGCCGTCTCTGACTGGGACAAGGGGTGGGTGAATCGAAGCCCCTGATCCATCTACAACTACTTTCTGCCTGCGCCCTGGGTGCTTTCCGTCGGCGAGCGCAGTGAACCGAGAAGAAGACTGCAGTGTCAGGTGTTAGCTGTGTAGCCAAATTAGCGACAATAGTCGTGTTCAGCAACCCATCAGCCTTCTATGCTAGAAAGAAAACAAAAGGAATTTAATTCAAAGCACCAGATACTTGGTGACTGGGATTAGCCTACGGGATGAGAGGTTCAGCGTCCCCGGAACGTCGGAGAGCTCTGGGCGCCGTTTAGTGTCAAATTGAAACTGGACAAACGTTCAGAAAGAAACGACACGGATAAATTCTCTAAAGGTTTCGTTAAGAAAATGATCAAATCGTTTTTCCCTCTTAAGAAACTGCGACGTAACGGCAAATATCTTCTTTTCGGAGTTATTCTGATAATTGGAGCTGTCGCCGTGTATCATGAGTTTGTTGCAGCAAATGCATGGAGCTCGCATACCCGTAAGTAGCTTACCTAGAGAAAAGAAGCTAGCAAATAGCTATCTTCTGTATGATCAAGCGATCCGATCACCAACTTTGTGTTTATTTATCAAAGTGTGTTGTGCGTCTACTTGCATGCCAAGCCATTTCATCTGAAAACGAATGCATTGGAAGTAAGTTGAAAACAACTGTTTGTTAAAGGGGAGTGAGAGGGCACTCCTGGAGTCACACCTGCCAAGGACAGACATCTTAGATTACTTTCACCCTCGTCTGTTAATGAAAGTTTAATGAAATCCACACTATTGACAACCGGCTCAAAAAAGCCCCAATGTCGAAAAGTTTCCATGGTAGTCAACACATTTTGTAAAAGTAGACTGCATTCAACAGCATGTCGGTTATGACTGTATGACCTCAAACACCAGAGAGATAAAAAGTCGGAACACAGGCAGTGCTTTGGTTTGTTTGTAATTTGGGGGCGAAGACAAAAACCCTCCGTTGTGCTCATGCAGTCATTTTACCCCTTTCAGCTGTGTCCAACAACTGTTCTCTGTAGGGTACTTCTGCACACAGCCAGTCTTGAGAAGGGTCAGGCCACGAGGGTTACCCTCAAGGGAATGTGTAGATTCACACAGGGGATCCAAACCCCAGCCCCCATCTGTACACACACAGTCACCCACCTAAACACACTAATGGCTCCAAAGGGACAACAGTGTCTTGAAGGGAGAGCGTAATTACTAGGTGTGTGTGTGTGAGTACTGGTGTGCTAAGGGGACAGCAGCAACCCATGTCTATATGGCCAAAGCTAGACATGTAATCACATGCCTCTGTGTGACAGCAGCCACATTCTAGGTCTATCTGGCTACACACACATTCCTAAGCTCCAGCCCCCTACTCACAATGGGGGTATTCTTAGGGGCAAGAAAACCAACTGTCTCTTGAAACGGCGTCCAGAGAGGGTATTTGTGTGTGTGCACGTGCTCATTGAATGCAATTTCAAGTAAGTTTCCCGATTGATTTTTGATTAAACTGTAATTAGATGTTAGTGATGGTATTACCACAACAGGAGTCCAGACTGCCAGTGGAGGAAGGATCAAGTTTATTTAGGCTAGTTGTAGCTGCACATAAACTCTTAGACCCATTGGTTTCACCCATGTGAAACTTAAACTGTTGCAAGTTCTTCAGTCAGAATTTGTGACGGTATATAAAGTAAGCCTATGTGGCAAGGCAACAGTTTATACCTCCCAGTTAAAAATACATTCTAAAATGACTTGTGGTACAGATAAAATACTGTGTGTGTGCGCGCTTGTGCCTCCACCCTCGTGATAATGACAGACCATACCAGGCCACTAGTAGTTTGACTCTCCTCCCTTCACACACATCCAGATTTAATCTGTAAAAAAAAAAAACACCCTTCTATGTAATTCTGGAGACATTTTTGATGACTCAAGTGACGAACGCTTTTAGGTCTTTGAGTCACTTTGGTTTCAACTCAGTGGCTGACTTTCTTTCCGTAATGAGATTAATTGTTTTCGTCAGTTGTGTGTGTGCATCACACGCATTTCAAACTTACACTTAAAGACCTTGTTTCTCACAAACGTGTAATCAGGAAAATACAACCTCAACCTCCATCTGTCAACTCTATACATAATGAATTTACTCAGTAAATGTACTGCTTCTATTTGTTTTCATTTCCATTTTCTGAAACAGTTAAACCTTTGTTTGTTTCCAATATTTGTTCAGCACACATCCTTATTAGGTATTTAGTTACAGTTTTAGTACTCCAGTTAATACTAGGCTGTGTTGAAGGCAGCCATTTATGTGTTCAAACTGAAATGCATATACAGGCCTTACATCCTGAGAAAATTGGTCTTAGAAGGCCCCTGCATGGTTCCCTGTGGTAATTGGGTCAAAAAGTCATAAGATATTCAAATTGCACATGATACACATACGACAAACCCCCCCCAACAATTATTTGGTTTGATCTTATTCTGGAACATTTCTCGTTTCAAATGTAATATAATCTTTAAGGTTGGTTTCTGATATTATTCTTGTATATCATTTCAGTTCATGGGTTATAATCTCATAGTCTTGCAGTTTTGGGGACCATGTATAATTATACACTTATTAGATACATTTGGAAAACCAAACAGCAAAGCACTGATTGTCAATCTAGTTTCTCAACAATACTTCAGACAAATGCATATTTTGCGGAAGGTGCTTCCTCTAACCCATTTTCATTCTCTTTACAGCAGCCAATGAAGATAGCACCTGGAGAAGACCTGCCCCAGGGAGAGAGGTGACACTGGCCACAATAAAGGAGAGACGGGAAGAGAAAAAAAACAATGGGGGAGTTACATGGTTTTCCAGTTAACGTGTGAGTGTGTGTGTTCTAGGTCGGAGGAGACCATGTATCTGATCTACTCTGGCGCATAAGCTACACCCCACAACACTGGAGACCAGAGGTGTGTTTTTCTTTTCAATGCTGTGTGTGGCAGTTACTTTACGTAGGGTCACGCTTTAGGATACTTCCTACTGTCTTGTTTATGTTACTGTGTGTGTGTGTGTAATACAGTGTGTGTGTTATAGTGTCTGCTTGAGAAGAATTTCCATTCCAACTGTTCCAGTAGTTGCTCTACTGAGAGCTCCTTCAGCTCATACTAAAGGCCAAGATCACTGAATCAGGTGTTTGTGTCATAGTGTGTGCAATGCTTACAGCTGTTATTGCTGGGACATCTAGCACAACTGAGAAGACAATGTAAATGTATATGAATTAGGTTTCGAATAACCTTCTCCACACCTCCTTCTTTTAAACTTTGATAGGAACACATATACGCACGCACACCCACCCACACACACACGGCTCAAATATCACTGTCTCCTTGGCACTGTCAGAGGTGTAGGTTTACAGCTTATCTGGGCCACAGCTGAAAGTCCGGAGGTCCAGTTGGTGTAGTGTGCTGTATGTTGTTTGCGAGGGAGATGTGGATGTGTTTCTTCCCTCTTAGTCTCTCTCTCTCCCCCCCCCCCCCCCCCCCAACACATTATGTCTAGTATAAGGGCCAGGCCAACCTGCACATCTTTGAAGACTGGTGTGGCAGCTCCACTGCTCAGCTCCGCAAAAACCTGCACTACCCGTTATACCCTCACGTGAGTCCCTTTCTCTCGCACACTATTATTTGAACTGGGATCACTACTTTAACATCCCATACTCTCCGTCCAGTCAAGAACCACAGTGAAGAAACTTGCAGTCTCCCCCCGATGGACAAATTATGGCCTCCGGATATTTGGCTTCCTCCACCCCTATACTAATGGTACAGTTCCTTTTCATCTCTCTCTATTTCTTTCTCTCTCGTGCAGTGTCCTGCTTGCAATATCTTGATGGACTTTGAACCAAGTCTCATTAATGTGTTACAAGGGGTGAAATCTTAAAACTATGAAGTACTCTTTTAAACTGTCTCTATCGCCCCTCTCAGGAGAGTTTGTGTTTGCCCTGAGCTCTGATGATAACTCTGAGTTCTGGTTGAGTGTTGACGATTCCCCCCTCAACCTGCAGCTGCTGGCCTGGGTGGGCAAGGTGGGTGTGGATGTTCTAGCGTTTGTGTTCTCACATATTTACATCATTTGTGCTTGTCGGTGTACGTGGGTGTTTTGAGCGAAAAATCAATGTGTACTTATGAGGATGTGGATGTCTGCTCTCAGACGGGATCAGAATGGACAGCTCCAGGCGAGTTTGAAAAATACGTCAGTCAAATATCAAGACCAGTTTGGTGAGTTAAACCTGCTAGTTATAGTGTGCGTGCGAGTGTTTATACATTTGAACTGATATGGTGTGTTTGATTGTGTGTGTGTGTAGATATATACAATATTTTCGCTTGATCAGGGTCCCGTTTGAAATGTGTTTTAAGACTCCCTTACACACACCCTGGGTAAGGAGTTATTTTTAGCTGGGGTTGTATGTGCGTGTGTGTGGGGGGGGGGGGGTATTGTTTTTTAGTTTTTTTTCCCTCCTCTGCTTGCCGAGGCTCAGAGCCAGGAGGAACACTGGAGAAGGAACAGCCGTGCGTGTGCGCACATGCATGCATGTGTGTGTTGATCATTCAAACAGGATGGGGGTTTAATTTTGACTAAGCAAAGTTTCCCAACTACCAAAATCAAGCATGAGCTGCAGGTAGGAGAAGAGAGGGACAAAGGAGGTGTGGGAAACCCAGGTAACAGGTGAGGGGGAGGGAAGGAGGTTATGGGGGGAGTGACTGAAGGACGTGTGGGGAAAATGTAGTCAGGTGACAGGTAGAAGCCATGAAAAACAATGGGAGGAGCCCAAGAGAGCCTTGGGATAAAGAAAGTGTTTTTGTGTGTTGTAGATAGAACGATACATTGTTTTGATTTATATCGTTTTGATCTCAGGCTGTCTGAACAAAAAAAGTACTTCTTTGAGGTGATTCACAAGCAGAATGACAGAGGGACAGATCATATGGAGGTGGCGGTGAGTGACTCATGGCTCCTTCACCCTTTCCTGTACTACCAAGCATTTACTTGTTAGTGCTTGTTGAAATCCCACATTTGTGTGACATTTGCTTGTGGTGTTTGTTTTGACACAGTGGCAGCTGAACCAGGAAGGCTTGAAATTTGTGGTGATTTCCTCCAAGCACATCTCCCTTTACACCGGTGAGAGCACACACACACGCGCACGCTCACATACATACACACACAGATGCCAGTTGTTCCTGCCTCTGTCTTTAGAGCCCTCTAGTGGCACAGCCTAAAGCAGATATACTGAACCCCAGCATGTCCACCACTGGCCTCTCCTGTGAGGAGCAGAGAACAGAATCTGGGCCGTCAGTCTCTCCCCTGCTGTTTCCCCTCCCAGATGAGTCTGCCCTGAAGATGAGCGATGTCGGTCACGTGCCCCAAACCGCCGCCAGCCACACCGGCTCTCCCAGCAGCCAGCCTAGCAACAGCGACGCCGACATGCTAAGGGAAGACCCCCGAGACACCTTCTACCAGAGTGAGAACTCACACACCCACACACACACAAGCCCTCTGGCACATAGGCACTGACGTCCTCTTACTTGAATCCTATTGTGTGTGTGTGTGTGTGTCTATGCACGCAGTCCCTCTGATTGACCACAGGTACCTCCAGAATGTGTTGCCAGACTGCTCCTACAATCCCAGCTACACCATCAAAGGCTTCCCTCTGCTCCGCTACCAGGGCCTACAGTTTGTAAGTGAACCTCACCTTCCTCCTTTATGATGTGTGCACTTTGGCTGGTGTCAAGCCCTTTTTAGATCATGCTTTGGCTCCTCCCTCAGGTCCACATGTCCTACATCTACCCTAACGACTACACACGCCTGACACAGATGGAGGCAGAGAACACGTGCTTCTACCACGAGAGTCCCCTCTATCTAGAGAGGTAATACCTCTGGAGAGAGATGGGAGTGAGGAGAAGGCCCTAGAGGCAGTGGTGGAGGCGGGAGGGCGTCGTGGTGGGGTTCAACTTTGGACATGTCTTGATTGTCACCAACAGAGGGCCCTGTGTTACCGCAGACCATAGAAAAAGCATTGCCATATTGAAGGACAGTACAAATGTTTGAGGACAGGGGAGGGAGCTGAAGGTTTCTATCCCTGTAAACGTGGTATATTCTTGTTTTCCCTCTGTCCCTAGGTTTGGTTTCTCCAGGTATATGAGACTTGACAGGCCAGAGGGGCTGGAGAGAGTCAGAGGTAGGTTGCTGTTTTAACAAACTATCACTGATGAAGTACAACATTCACACTGGACACTTTCACACCCTTTGTTTCCCTCTTTTTTTCTGTCTTTCTACGTTTCTGTCTTTCTTTCGGTCTTCTCCAATGTTTTGTTTATGTTCCTTCTGTCTTCAACTTTTATATTTCCAGACTTTGGGTTCAACCAGAAGGAGTTGGTTCCATATGAGGAGGAGGAGGAGGAAGAACCGGCGGAGGAAGCCCAGCTCAGAGCCAGGCTCCGCCAGGATAGAGAGAATGCCGTCCTGCCTGACTACGGAGATGACTATGACGATTACACTTTGAAACGCAAGCGCAAACTCTTCTCGGTGCTCCCGCGCAGACCTGTAGACGGACCCTCATTGAGGGGCAATTTAGATACAGTGCTGCACACTGGTAAAAGGAGGAGGAAGAGAGGGGAGAAGCAGAAACAAGTACAAGAGCGTAGACCAGAGAAAAAGAAGCTAGTGAAAGAGCTGGTAGTGAAGGAGGGGCACCAGTTAAAACCTGCAGAAGGACAATCCGAGACGATGCTCCTTGAACAAGCAGAGAAACCAACAGAGGGAAACAGACTTGTACATGCAGAGAGACCAGCAGAAGGAGACCAGCTCAAACCTGTGAAGAGACCAGAAGGAAAAACGGCAGAGAGAAACGGGCTTAAACCAGAAGAGGAAGTTGTAGACGGACCAGCAGAAAGACCGGTGCAGAGAGACAAACTCAAACCATCCGAGAGAGCAACAGAAAAACCAGCACCAGGAGACAAACTCAAAGCAGCTGAGAGACCAGCAGCAACAGACGGCGCACCAAGCAGAGAGGGTCTCCAGAAGCCAGCAGAGAAAACGGTGGAACGGGTGCAGCGCCCCCTGGTGGATCTAGAGCCTAGTGAAGGACGCAGGGCTGAGCTGGTCCAGGATGTCAAACATCTGCAGCCTGCGCCTGCAGCCATGGATGCCTCCAACTCTCCCTCCCCTTCTCCCAGAACGATGCGGGGAAGGGTTACCCATACTAGGCTGCGTCAGCCTGTGGTCACCTCACGGTCCATCCATCCCCTGCCTGAGACCCCCGAAGCCCCCATGGGGAGGCTGGAGCCCAGGATCCTTACAGCCAGGGAGAGGGAGCAAGAGAGACAAAGGGACTCCCCGCCACAACTAGTTCTGGACGCAGTCCACAGGGGCCTTGCCCCACCCCCTGCTGTGACCACAGGGGAGAGAGGGGGGTCCCAGGTGAGGAGGGAGAAGGGGGCGATTGGAGAGGGAGATGGAGGAGCGGAAAGAGGCATCCGAGTGGAAGACCAACTATGGGGCCTGGATGGAGAGGAGGAGGCGGGAGAGGACGACATGGCCTATGACCTCACTCCGGCGCCCGTCTTCGACCCTGAGGTGAACTGGGATCAGACCTTCCAGGTGACCCCCCTGGACCTGCAGATGCTGCGTTCTGATTGGATCGACCTGCGCTGTAACGTGTCAGGCAACCTGCTGATGCGTTCCAGCGATGCCCTCCCCATCGTCAAGACCTTCATCGACAAACTCAACAAGAGGCACCTCAAGTGAGCTTATTGTGTGTGTGTGATGATGATGATGATGATGATGATGATGATGATGATGATGATGATGATGATGATGATGATGATTGCATGTGTGCTCGTCAGATTGCTAAAGTGTGAGGAGACAATCGTAACATGATAGCCCCGATATAACGTATGGGTTGCTCCCTGTCCATCCCCAGCCGTTTCTCCCTGGTCAGGGTGGTGAATGTGGAGAGGCGTGTAGACGGGGCCCAGGGCAGCAGGTACCTCCTCGAGCTGGAGCTCAAGGATCTGACTGGACAACTTTTGCGCCTGTCACACTTCATCTATGCCCTGATTCGCCGACCACGCTCCAAGGGAAAACAGTACCCTCGACGCGTCCCTGAAACGGTGCTATGCAACCCTGTGGGGTTTCACTGGAATCCTACTGCCATGGTCCACTTCATAGTACCAGGTACTTAAACAGTGTACATTCATAGCACATACACACACACCCTACTCTGCCTCTGACAGGACTGTGTGTGTGTGTGTGTGTGCTTGCTAGTTAAGAATCAGGCTCGCTGGGTGCAGCAGTTGATAGTGGACATGGAGGACCTGTACCGTGAAACACAAGATCCCAACTTCAACCTCATCATCACTGACTACAACAGCACTGACATGGATGTGGAGAAAGCCCTGCTCACCTCCACTCTCCCCAGGTATGTGTGCGTGCAGGCGTGTGCTGGTGCATGCCCGACAGACCAATCTATTGTCACCTCATTAAAGGCCGTTATCGTGAAGCCACGTTTACTTTCCGCGTCAGGTACCAGTATGTGAAGCTGAGTGGGAACTTTGAGCGCTCCGCTGGTCTACAGGCAGGCATCAACCTCATTACTGTGGGTACAGCCTCATCGTTCTGTGACGCACGCACAACAAAAGGAGAGGGCAAGGAGGCATCGATCCCCCTCATCCAATTACCTGGTCTCATCTCTCTCGCTCCCTCTCTGTCCCGTCCCCCCCCTTTTCTCTTTCTGTCCATCTCCCTCTCCTCTACCTCCGCCCCTCGCAGGACGAGCACACCATAGTGTTCCTGTGTGACCTCCACATCCACTTCCCCCCCACCATCATCGACGCCGTGAGGAAGCACTGTGTGGAGGGCCACATGGGCTTCGCTCCGATCGTCATGAGGCTGGATTGCGGCGCTACGCCCGCAGAGCCCCGAGGTGCACGCACGCACGCTCGCGCACGCACCCCTATTGAAACTGTTGACGTGCATCTGTGCACCTGAGTACACAATACAATACGCAACGTGTCAAGTGTTGGTCCCGTGTTCACGAGTTCTGAAATCCAATGAGATTGTGTTTGTTTGTGTTCTAAGGTTACTGGGAGGTGAATGGTTTTGGCTTGTTGGGGCTTTATAAGTCTGATCTGGATGCCGCAGGAGGCATGAACACCAAGGACTTCAAAGACCGCTGGGGAGGAGAGGACTGGGAACTTCTGGACAGGTGTGTTTGTGTGTGTGTGTTTGTATACAATACCTTGTTAAATTACAGAGCCATATAGTAGAAAAGTGCTTTGTTCCTCTCCCTTTGTTTTAGGCTTCTGCAGTCAGGTCTGGAGGTGGAGAGGATTTATCTCAGGAACTTCATGCATCACTATCACTCAAAACGGGGCATGTGGAATAGACGCACACAGCACAACAACACGTAGCCATGACAATACCATGGGCAAGGCCATGGCGACCAGTGCACTTTACCCCCGGCCCATCCTGCCTTACCTGCCTTACCTTGACCGATACTAGCTGCCGAAGGGTCAAAAGGGCAGGACTGGGGTGATTCCTGATACAGGATTGAGATGTATCTCCTGTCACTCAAACTCTCAGAGACTGTGACTACATGAGTTGATGTTGTTGATCACTGCCTGGAAGATGCTACTGATCATTGTTTTTGTAAGACAAAACTGTGTACTTTATCCATGCAATACTACTGAATGACTGCCTTTTGATATCCTTCGCTAAGAGGATACTAGTGATGAAGAATCATTTGCGAAGCGATATCGGTGTTCACCAGTGCCTGAAGATACTACTGTTGACTATGCTCCGGGTTGGAGCATTATAACCTGCACTGGTCGGCACTGTGCTAAGCTGATTTAACCAAGGGAACGATGGCCTTTGTCCAATCCTACTCAGGCACAGATTTGTACACACACACAAACACACACATCTCAGCTACTCACATACACATATTGCGACTGTATATTTGTTGTTGGCTGAATTTTGGTTGTGCCTGTGTGGGCAGGTGTTTGCTTAGGTCACTGTAGATTTACAAAGGGCCTTGTTTGTACAAGATTGAGACTGTATTTATTGTATCAATGACAATATTTATTGACTAGTATGTTTTGTCACTGCAGGAATATGTTTCCAATGTCTTTTTGAAAGACTATCTGAAATATGAATTAATTGGATCTAGTGATGAAATAAGACTTGTAATATACATTATATTTATTTGGGGTAAAGGGATTAAGACAAAGCATCAAATGTCAACCAAATGTGCTTTATCAAACCTGTTGAATGTAATGATGTGCCTTCTCTATGATGATTATAATGAGCATCAGGTGGGTAGAACTGGTGCCATTATCAAGGGTCTTGAGATTAAGTTGCTAAAAACAAAGATGTGTGTTATTGTCTGCCGCCTTATCATCAGCTCTGTGTGGAGGGTGAGGCCCTCTGTGATCCAGACTGTGGAGTCAGGATCCACACCGCATGTATTCATGATGTAGCCCAGATCTTGGGGGTGAAGCAATAGACCTTAAAAGGTCATTTTGCATCCGTCTGAATATCCCCATATGTTGTAGAAAAACGTGTCAGATGGTAAAGGATTTAGGAAGAAAAAAAACCTGTAAATGAAAAAGCCAACCATATGATGTTTTGTACTGTATAAATCAAATGTTGTTTTCAAGGCAGCTTTTGCTACATTTCACATTCCCTGTTAGAGCCTGTCCTTTCTATTACATGGTGTGTCCTGAGTACAAATACCAAGATGTTGGGGCTTTCGCAATCTGAGACTGACGAGAAAGGTGGGATACAAGATGGCCTCCTGGTCTTTCACCTGTCTGTCTCTGTTACCTCGTCCTTCTCCTTTTTTGGTATATTTGGGTATTACCTGTTTTCTCAGGAAAAAATCTATGGTCTTGACAAATTCAATAAAGAAATCCTTTTCATTTCCCTGCATGTCATGAAAATAATTCATTTTCAGTTGTAAAACTTCTGGGTATTCATTCCCCACATGTATTTTGCATTAAGACAGACTATGTTAGAGCTGCAGTTTTTAGGTCATGACGTCATGCAAGACATTTAGTCATTTAGCAGACGCTCTTATCCAGAGCGACTTACAGTAAGTACAGGGACATTCCCCCGAGGCAAGTAGGGTGAAGTGCCTTGCCCAAGGACACAACGTAATCGGCATGGCAGGGAATCGAACCGGCAACCTTCTGATTACTAGCCTGATTCCCTAACCGCTCAGCCACCTGACTCCCCCAAGACATTGTGCATGACGCATGATTGCATGATTCTCAGACTCTATTTTGAGGTTTTTAACAATGCTAATTATTTTACGAATCTGTCTTTTGTGGGAGATTTAGAGATGTACGTTCCTTTGTGGAACTTTAAATGGAGTAGCACACCTGCACAAATATGGCCCACAAACCACACTTACCTCATGTATGCAGACAATCTTGGCCTTCAGCATTACTTAGATGCCTCTGACTTCACCCTGTCACTCAAACTTCACCTAAAGGTCCTTCAATACTGTCACTCCAAGGTTGCATCCTGATGTGTGTGGATGTCCATTGTTTATTCTTGGACTGGAATTCATTCCAATGAAGAACAGATGGTCTGTAAACCATGAGTAAGAAAGTTATATGTCTCTGTAACATACCTACTGAATAGCAGGACTATATTTTATATTTATATTTTGTCATTTAGCAGACGCTCTTATCCAGAGCGACTTACAGTAAGTGCAGGGACATTCCCCCGAGGCAAGTAGGGTGAAGTGCCTTGCCCAAGGACACAACGTCATTTTGCATGGCCAGGAATCGAACCAGCAACCTTCTGATTACTAGCCCAATTCCCTAACCGCTCTGCCACCTGACTCCCCGAGGACTACAGAGACATATATTGTAATGTGAATTGTGAATATTGTAATTGCTTTGATAATGATATGCGCGTGCAGACCTTTCTGATGGTGTGTCTAACAAAAAATGTCATGCATGATGATGGTGGGGTTTTGCTTAATATTTTTACAATGGTCTGTCTGAAATTCCATGACAGCAAAACCACCATCATTCTAATAGTTAAGGACTAGTGGCCTTGTCTAAAAACAAAACATTGTGAATGTGATCTTTTATTGTTTGCAATTATTTCAATCTCAGCTTACTCTAGTCCATCTGTGTAATTCAAATAGAACAGGTGGCTATTTACAAGTTTATTGTCATTTACATGTGGCAGCAACATTTGGCAGTTTACACAAGCATTGCTTGAAATGTACGTCATAAAAAAAGAACCTAGTTTGAGAAAAATACTTGTTACAAGAGAGACTTCACTTACGAAAGAGACAGTTTAATAGATATGCTATATACTATGCATGAAACAGTAGGTACTAAGCAAGAGGAACAATGACATGAACAGAAACTAAACCAGGGTCTGACACCATTTCTGATTTGTATGTAGTTGATATCACAAGGCTTACTGACAAGGCTTATTAACCCTCACTGCTCAATAAACACTTTTTAATAAGGTATTCTATCCCTTTTTGCAATCAGAGTGCCAACATCTTAATTGCCTTCTTTTCTCGACTCCTCTTTTCCATGGCCAACATTGGTTTCTGTCACAGATGACTGTTCAAGTCCTCGGGCCATCATTATTGCAACCTGAGATTTTGCACTTCAAACATATCGCATGTCTGTAGAAATCACCTAAAATATCTGGCTTTCAACCCCTGTCCTATCAATCTATACCAACCTTGCTTGTACTTCCTAACCGCCTTTCACTGTTCTCTGCCTTGCTCCTCCTCTACACTATCTCTGTGTTGTCATCAACTTTCTGTCATGAGAACACATCCTATTGGCCACCAGCAGCATCGAACATCTTCTTCCTACCCTCCATGCCAGACATGGCCTCCACATTTTTACGCCAGTCATTCACCTCCAAGTTCATCTCCTGTGAGGGGCAAAACAGACCACACATGGTTACAAGAGAGTTAACAAGTGTATAAATTAATTATGTGCCAAGAAATAACAAACAACTCATGTCATTGCAGCATGACTAATACTGTAAGCATGTGACCTGTTAAACAATGCGAGGGGCTTTGTGCGTCAGCCAATACGTATGCGTTGATGTGTGTGTGTGTGTGTGTGTGTGTGTGTGTGTGTGTGTGTGCGTATATGCATGCATGCGTGTGTGTGTGTCGCCATGCTTGTACCTTTTCTTGTTTGATGTCCTCCTTCTTCACAGACTTGAGGTTAGCTCTGAGGTCCATGGAGCCCTTGTGTTTGGAGCCCAGCAAAGCTCTCATCATCTCATCTGCAGACACTCTCACCTTCCTCAGAGCAGGCTTCTTAAACTTCCCACCCAGGTCCAGCACTTTCAGCTTCAACTCATGGATCTAGATCATGGATGTATTGTTATCGTAAGGATTGCAATGAGGATATGCTAACCTCCAAGATTCAAATTATTCTCTTAATTATTATTTTGGTGTAATTTCTCTAATATCTACATGTCCATCTAACTGAGGCAATGTACATTTACATATACGCAGACGCTCTTATCCAGAGCGACTTACAATAAGTACAGGGACATTCCCCCTAGGCAAGTAGGCTGAAGTGCCTTGCCCAGGGACACAACGTCATTTGTCATAGCCAGGAATCAAACCAGCAACCTTTTGATTGGTAGCCCGATTCTTTAACCGCTCAGCCATCTGATCCCCTATTGTAATGTTTTGTATTTTTTTGTTTATGGGTATGGAAGTGGCTTGAGCTATATGAATGTGTGTAGCTATTGATGTTTAAGTGTGTAATTGAAGGCATACATCTTTGTTGTTCTTGACAACTTTGGCCTCATAGTCGTAGCGCTCCTCATCCACCACGTCGATCTTTGCATGAAGCTGCTTACACAGTTTCTAAACAACAACCAAAACAATACATAAACAAAATTATATTTTGATGTTCAAGGGGTAATGCATCTGTTAACATTTAAGGGGATGTAACCTGCCCTGTATTGGAGTCGACACCATATGCCTCCATATGTCCAATCCACTTACATTTAATTCTCCATCAAGGCATGAGGTGTATTTATAGGTGTATTTGATATAAGGGAGAAGCCTCACGTTTCTCCTGATCCTGCCCTGATTGTTGCCTTGCTGTGTCTGTCACTCACTTGCAGGTCTTCCAGGGGAATGCCAGACACCTGCAGAGGCGGAAGTTTCTCTCCCAGGTAGCGAACCTTTTCTTCATCCCTCGCCATCGTCTCTGCCTCGAGTTCCTCCATTGCACGGGTCAACAGGAGGATCTGGGATGGATTGGGACGGTAGAATGAAAACACAACTGGACTTGAATGTGTGTCGAAGTGCAGGGTACAATTTTCTTGGTCAGTTTTGTTGTCATATACTGTAACTTCTTGAGCTTTTACCTTGAGTGACAGCTTGCGGGAAGCTGATATCTTGGACTTGGGCTAGAAACAAAACCCAATTAAAATAATGTAATGTTTAATATATTGTTATTATAATGATCATATAATATTCAGTTATGGATGTTTCGCATTGTGTCAATGAATGTTTAATGTTGTCCTATTAAATAAAAACATCAGAATCAGTTAGAAATGCTTGGAGTTCAAACTATGCAAGGTGCAGGTTTGAAATAGGTCAACAATAGCACTTGTCACTGTGTTATGTGACAAGTCTAAAACATACTGTACATTAGTTGCACAGCTAGTGGCTCCATAGTTTCTCATTTGTCTGCTGTACCGGCAGCCAGACAGCTCCACCAACTATCTCAACACCAGCGCAAAGCCCTAAACCCTAAGATCTTCAACCATGAGTGTAGGAGGTTGGGACATTTTATTCATGCAGACATTCTGTCAACAGGAGTCACACACTATACTGTACCTTGGCCTCTGCCTTAGGAGCCATGGGCCTGGGGGCTTCCTGAGGATAGACATAGACAAAGGAAGACAGTCAGTTTGCCACCCCTCACATCCGCATAGAAAATAGACACAGAAAGTCAGTTTGACATTCATCATACTTGTACATTCATACAATATAGGCATGTTGTTTCATGCAATAGCAATGGTTAATAAATGT
This sequence comes from Osmerus eperlanus, assembly GCF_963692335.1. Classification (NCBI taxonomy): domain Eukaryota; kingdom Metazoa; phylum Chordata; class Actinopteri; order Osmeriformes; family Osmeridae; genus Osmerus; species Osmerus eperlanus. Next base: position 12,911,323 of record NC_085022.1, read on the forward strand.
TGAGGAAAACTCACATCACTGTGATGTCATGTTGAAGTCAAGGGAGAAAATAAGAGCGATAAGGAATCATACAAAAACACAGATCGTTTTTAAAAACAACAGGTAATCAACTTTTAACTTTTAAAAGACACAGAGTATTACTTACTCGTCCGCCATTGTGGAGGCTTCGATAGAAAGGAAAGTCTGTGAGCCCGGTAGGACTCTCCCTAATAACACAAAGCAAAAGATAATAAGGGGCACAAAAGTGTATAGGCTATGTGAGCAGCGATAAATCACCTTCAACTGGACACTTGATCACAAAGATAATAAATTGATTGATACCAGTAATAAACTGAATGATCAATGGGAGTACCTTGATTCTGCGAAAGGATGCTCTGGGCTCCTACTACACTAGCCTTTGGTTATATCCGAGCTTCAAAATAGCGCGTGTTAATTATAGCGCGCTGCAACATAGGTCGCCTCCGCGCAATATGTAAAACTCCCGGACCGCCCAGCGACACGATGACACCACGGATCATTCGGTCAGTCACGCGGGATTATCGGAAAAACTGCGCTTGTTAGCTGAACAACCTTTCAAATACATTCACAGCAAGATGTGACCTAATCTATAATCTAAATCAAATCTAGCATTACATTGGAAAATAATTGTAATGATTATTATCAATAAAATGTATAGTTGGATGTACACTATAGATTTTTGTGATTTTTTTTATTATTGCACATTACTGACATTTCAAGTAGGCTATATTGCATGAAGTGTAAGCCTTCACCTTGTTTATGAATTTGTGTGTAGGTGGGAATGTGTGTATCTGTATTTGTGTGTGTGAGAGAGACTGTTACGTTTTCTGAGAAGTACAAGATGGAAGGTTCGGTTTGAGGTCTCCCATAGCAGATGTCTGAGCTATTTTACCCTAACTCTAACCTTTACTGCTATATCTGTCCTATACACAATGCTCCGTCACATTGTGTCTGCGAAGGAGTTATGTCAAGCAGCTGTTGAACCATCCATCACACATAACAGACTAACTTGGCTCCAGCTACCCCAGCCCTCTTTCCAACCTTCCCTCCAACCCAGGCAATCTCTTCACCTGAACCTTTTCTTCAGCCAAAGCCCTCTCCCTACCAAGTCCCGAGCCCCAGCTAATTCCGTTCTGCAGTTGTGATCTTTCCGTTTCTCTCTCTACCACTCACCAGATCCCATCCCTGTATTCCCAGCCCCAACCCTCTCTCCAGTCCTCTAATGTAACAGTCTCTGCTACATTGTCCCAGCCTCTGAAGCTTTTGGATCAGTTCACATGATCACACGTGGGGTTAGAACTCTTAATTGGAATGTCTGACTGTGATTGACACTTTGTGTTTCAACCACGTAACTCTTTGCACTGTAGTGTAGGCCATCTAGCTGGTCAGATGGTGAGATAAAGGGATAAACACTGACTGTGTTACATGGTAGGCCATCTGATGTGTGCAGTCAACAGTTATTTATGTCTAACCAAGTTGTAATCATATGTATAAGGTGTCCCTGACCATGTAAAACACTGGCATTGAACATATACACTATGTCACTCTACACCAGAGACCAATCAGACAGTAACAATGTTAGAATGGCCAACAGCCAGCATAGATCAAGATAATAAAGGGTTGCCTACAGGTTAAGAAGCACCCATTCTATATGACCATCCAGAAAGCGCTGTCTGTTTACCATTTAGTTTGCCATTTAGTATATCAAGTGATATACCTGTATAAAGGTGCTGAATAAACTTGCATCTTCATTTTTTTATTCTAGAGTCACAGTCTGCATACCAGGAGCGTAGCCAGAATAATCTTTTTGGGTAGGCCTAGAAAAATATGGATAGGCATCTTTTCAGTTTTCTTTACTTATTTACTATTCGATGTGCACCCGGTGCATAATTTTTCGGAGATATTTTAGGTTTTTGGGTAGGCCGTAGAACAAATTGGGTAGGCCTCTGCCTACCCAGGCCTACCCGTGGCTATGCCCCTGCTGCATACCCAACCTTTTCCCCAGTCTTGAATTTACAGTTCTACAGTTTACAAATGTAAGAGGAAACAGAAGCATGAACCAATATTTCAACTCTTTCCATAATCACCTTTCATGAAATCCCCACAAATTATAAAGCACACTGCTTATCCAACAGACTACTATCATATATGACCTTTTATAGGGTGCCTTGGGACCAGAGCAAGCACCAGGTTCTTAGGATGGTATGAATATCTGTCTATGACTCACTCCCAAAAATATCAACCTATCCTTTCACATCCCCCCCCCCAAGTCAGGTTGAACTGAAGACTGGCTCACATAAATCCACCTGGCAGAAAATATCAGACCAGGTCGAATGAACTCAAAAAGCATACACTGACTTTATTATTCATTCATTATTATATCAATGATTATATCCATTCAAATAAATCGTGTTTTTGTTTGAATGTATGACTTTACAAATCAATGTTTCAGAAGACTTGTCAGACTCTCTGTCAGACCAGACTGAAATGCAACCTTTGCACCGGAATAAATCGTCTGGCTGTCAGACTGAGGGTGCATCTTACCGGTGGGGACACGCTGATGTGTTGCTGTTTTGCTGTAACGACGTATTTTATATTAGCCAGTTAAATACACGATCATATACATATGTAACGCCAGCTAACGGCATTTTAGTAAAGGACAATTACAGCAGAGCTCAATTAATTAAGTCTTTCCCGTCTTCTTTGAAGATCTTATAGTCTCCCGTTATGGGAGAGACGCGGAGGTCAAGCGGGCGGGCTGTCAACAATGTTCGACTGAAACCTTGCTGGTGTGGCTGTTCTAATGTTTGACAAGCTAGCGAGCTAGTTCTGGTAAGGACAGCACACAATAAATAGGCATAACCCATTAAAATCAATACAGCAAATAATATGTATGCTATCTCGTTAGTTAGTTGCTTACAACTTAAAATCAAGGCCATTAAGATATAGCTATGTAGCTAGCTAGGCTAGGTGGTCGTGTGTAGTCCACACACTGCAATGCACCACGCGTAGCAGTGCATTGTAGCTAGCTTGCTACAGTAGGTATTAAACGTTTTGCTTTGAATTTAAGTTAACTGGCTACCAACTTTCGAGCTAATGCTAGTTTCAGCGTCTCATTGCTTACTAGGCGCTGGGTAGTCTAAATGTAAAATACTGTACTCATTTGCTAACCATAGTCACAGCAAAAGGGACGAACATAGTTTAATAAAGTGAGACTAGCTAATACGCTAGTTAGCTAATTGTTACTTGGCTAACGTTAGATGGTTAGCAAGCTAACCAGCTTGCCCCACATAGGTGGCTGCTGTATGGACGAAGTGTAATTAAAAGATTAGAGACCCAAACCCAATCAAGGACTTTTCTTTTCCCTAAGTCCATGCCAGGTGCTCGTTATTGGATGATAAGACCTTATAGTCACACCCCTCTTACAACTGTCAGTAGCAAATGTTGTCAAGTGTCCACACACACCTTTTCCATTGCCTGGTACAGCAAAATCAGCATTCTTTCCATTAACAGCTCAACACATCATTGAAACATGCCAGGGAAATTGAAAGCCAAAATTGTGGCGGGCCGCCACTTGCCTGTAATGGACAGAGCCAGTGACCTGACAGATGCTTTTGTAGAGGTGGGTAATACAAAATCTATCCAAAGGTATACCTATTATCTTATTCTACTTTGATTTGGCATTGTATGTTTTAACACTCAACTGGATATTTTTAGGTCAAGTTTGGAAACACAACTTTTAAAACGGATGTCTATCACAAATCACTCAACCCACAATGGAACTCAGAATGGTTCAAATTTGAGGTAAGTATCACAACAGTGTAATTCTTATTCATTCTAAACCACTTTTTTTCCTAATGACGTCCTCCTTTTGCATTTCCACTTTCTTCCCTTTCTCCACCATCTCTTCAGGTTGACGACGAAGACTTGCAGGACGAGCCCTTGCAAATCACGGTGTTGGACCATGACACGTACAGTGCCAACGATGCCATAGGGAAGGTTTACATTGACATCGACCCTCTGCTGTGCAGCGAAGCTGCCACTGTCATCTCCGGCTGGTTCCCCATCTACGACACCATACACGGTACAGGATCTCCTGCCAGCCAGTCAGCCAGCCAGCCATCTCCTCTGGTATCTCACCCGTCACCTATCCTGTCTGGGCCATTCCTGATTTGAATGGCGTGCCTGTGCTCTCTTACAGGTATCCGAGGGGAGATCAATGTCCTGGTGAAGGTCGACCTCTTCAACGATCTGAACCGCTTCCGACAGTCCTCCTGTGGCGTGAAGTTCTTCTGCAGTGCGTTTTGCTTCTCACTCCAACCAGCCTAATGAACCACGACACCGCTATCTCCCTGTGTTGGCGATGTGTCTGACGGCGTGTGTTGTGCCCGTGTGTTAGCTACGTCCATCCCGCGCTGCTACCGGGCGGCGCTGGTCCATGGCTTTGTGGAGGAGCTGGTCGTGAATGAGGACCCAGAGTACCAGTGGATTGACCGCATCCGAACCCCGCGCGCCTCCAACGAGGCCCGGCAGAGACTCATCTCCCTCATGTCCGGTAGGAGGGCCTTGACATCATGCCACAGACACGGTCCCATCACACACAGCCTGGGTTTTCTGTTGGGGCTGTTTCTGGTTAGTGTTGGAGCTGATGGCTCACTGTGATCCTCTCTGATTCTGTCTGTGCTTTTGTGTGTGTGTGTGTGTGACGTTCCCCGTCCAGGCGAGTTGCAGAGGAAGATAGGTCTAAAGGTGTTGGAGATGGGTGGGAACGCGGTGGTGGGTTACCTTCAGTGTTTCGACCTGGAGGGGGAGTCGGGACTGGTGGTCCGGGCCATTGGGACTGCCTGCACGCTGGACAAACTCAGCTCTGGAACTTCATCCAACACCAACACTAACACACACACACACCCAAACACAGCACCAGCGTCAAACGCTTGCAACTCTCCGTCCAAAGACAGCAAAGAGTGAGTATGCCAGTATGAGCATGGAGACCGCTTGTGTACGTTATTGACTTGAGAGCTTGTGTGAGAGCTTCTGCTTGTGTAAGCAGAAGACTTACTTGATTGTAGCTATGTGCGTTTGTGACTGTGTTTGTTTGTGTGTGTTTGTGTGTGTGTCCTGCCCTTCCAAATGATTCCTGTGTGTGTCTCAGTATTTCCCCTGTGCCGTTGGTGTGTACACATCACATTACACTCGCAGTACATGTCCCATTCTGAGACACACACACGTGGACACACAGCCATCCTCTCAACCCGTCTGTCTGCCTCTAGACTACTCCAGGCCCTTCTCCGCTGTAGCTGTGCATGTGCTAGTGCTGCTTGTTCTCTATCGGTTCTCTCTCTCTCTCCCTGGCTCTGCCTTGCTCGTATCATGTCACCCCGGTTAGAGTACGTGTTCATTTGATGAAGGATTGTTTGTTCCTGTGGAACTACACTGTGTGTGTGTGTGTGAGAGTGAATGCATAGATCTGTTCATGCATGAGTTTGCCTGGGAAGTCTAGTATGGGGCAGAGAACAGTAGGGAAATGCACTGGAGGGCGGTGAGAGGAGGAGGGATATGTAGCCCAGACTGTCCTTAACTGCTGCGTTTAACAGGGGATGTTGAAGAGGGGAGGGGGGGACATCCCCCCCTCCTCTTTCCTTCTGGTCGTCTGTTTTTCCTCCTTCTTTTCTTTGCTGCAATGTTGTGGTGTGTTGTTGTTGTTGCTGTTGTCTCTCTTCTTTCCGGCTCTGCTTCCGTTTGGATTGGCTCGTCTGTTGCTGCGTGTGTGCGGATTGGTCCACTTTCTCCGTCCCCGCGCCCTGTTTGGTCCAGGTCCCCCCTGGCTCACGGATGTCGCTCCACCCACAACAGCCCGGTGCACTCTGCCTGCAGCTCCCAGAGACTGTCCCAGAACTTCTCTGTCTCTGTCCCCACTCTCGTCTTCACCGGTACGGGGGAAAGCGAGGGATAGAGAGACACAGCGAGAGGGAAGGGCAGCGGAGTTAGATGAAAAGATTCCGGAGAGTTCTGGGTGGAGGGAAAGGGATGGATCTCGGGGTGGAAGATGGAGGGCGGAATGTGCTAAGGAAGGAGGAACAGTGAAAAGCTTATGACTTACTATTCTTGTAACGATGTCACATCGAAATTGAGCCGTGAGGTAGAATAAGGTCCGAGTCAGATTGTGTTCCAGAGTGGGCAGTTAGAACACAAGGTCACTCTGAGGTGCATCGCCCTTACCACTCCAGAACTTCAGCCAGCCCCAACTGCCTCTGTGAGGACAGCCAGCTAAAGTAGTTAATGGAGGACAAATAAAGCAGAGCCACATCCTTGCATACAAACTACAGGCTTCTTTTCACTCCTGGGTCATATGCCACCACCAAATCAGGACCATCACTGCATACATTCTGCAAAATTGTCTGCCAAGCAAATGGGTTTAGCATGAGCTCAACATGTAGGCTAGCTGTCCTTTTTGATGGGAGGTGTGGTCAAGTCTCCAGGGGACTGATTGGGTGTCGGCTTCATGCCCCTTCCATCCGACTGGGACACGTGCTTCTGCTCAGTCAGTTCTGTTGCCCTCGCCCCCCTCTCTCCGCCCACTCTTGTGTTTCGGCCCACTTTTGTGTTTTGTGTTTCGGCCCTTTTTTGTGTTTTGTGTGTTTGTCTTGATGCTTCATACGCTTGCCTCTGTGTTGTGCAGTTTATTCGTGTATCGGCATAGGCACACAGTTAACACACCTTTACGCCTGCTGTTCACACACGCCTTTTTAGCAACCTGGTTTTCCCCCCTCTTAAACACACACATACCACACACACACACACACACACAGGCGGAGAGGTGACTGACATGTGTCGTGTTCTCCTGGCAGGCCCGTGTTCAGTGAGGACCCCCCCTCCTCCTCTGCCCCCCCCACCCCTCTCAAAGTCCTCCCCTCCTCCTCTCCTCCGCCCATGTCTCCCTCCAAGCCATGCAGCCGCCAGTCCTCCTCCTCAGACACTGACCTCAGTCTGACGCCCAAGACTGGTAAGACACACACCTCACCCCTCCGGTCCCCCCCCTGCCCTCCCCCCCCCCCCCCCTACTGGACCCCTCTGTGGCTCCGCCCCCTGGTGTTAGTGGTAGTTCTGTTTGTGCTTCGATATGATTTCCATTTGAGTTGTTCAATCCCCAATGTATTTTTTTTTCCCCCATCGTGTCTCATTTTCCTATGTTAAGTTGCGTTGGTCCCATCCTTTCCATGTAGCTCCGAGGCCTGGTGTGTCTCGATCAGGAGTTCCTCTGTGTTCTCAGAGACCAGAGGGACATTTCTTTGTGTAACAGAAAAACATCTATGTTATAGTTTATACTGTTAAGGGCACACCAGGTCTCTTGTGGTTTAGTCTCACATCTTGCCTTGTCTCTGTAAGAAGCACTGTGTCACTGATGGGGGGGGTTGTTTAATGCTTGATTGATTTGTTTTCCACCCACCTATCTACAGCTACTTCTGTTGGCCAGGGTAGGTCTACCCACTAATGATGAACACACACACACACAAACCTTCATCCACCCTCCCTTTCTTTTGAAGGGATTTTCTTTCTTTCTGGCGACTCCTCTGTTTTTCTGTTGCTCTGCCCCCCCCCCCCCCCCCCCTCTTTCTTCATCTCTCTCTCTCCAGAAGCTCTCTCCTCCTCCTCTCTCCTAACGCCCCGTCTCTCTTCCACCCCAGTGAGGACCCGGCCGGGGATATTCCTCAGTCCCAGCTCCCCGTCCCTCTCCTCCGAGTCCCTCCCCCTGCCTCTTATTGGGCCAATCGCCCACGGCCTCAGGCCTGTTTCTAGGGTCACCAGTCCGCCCCCCCTCTTCTCCGTCCAATCAGACTCAGCCGTGATGAGAAAGTGTGTGTCGTTCAGTGAGGATCTGCTGCTGGCGGCCTCCGGTAGGACAGATGTTTGTCCAGCACTCATGAAGCCTCACAACAACCCTTTGAACACAGAATCGTAGGGCCTCTAACATGTCCGGCTTTCCTCGTCCCCCCCACCCTACTGAAGATCCTAACTGCTGGTGCCCATCCTGGCTGGAATGCTACTGACTGTCATGGAGTGTCCCTCGAATAGGTGTCTCCAGTTCCAGGTTGTGGCTGGAAGTAGTTAGTGGTGGCCAGGCATGCCCCTCTAACTGCACCCTTCCCCCTCCTCTTAGCACTAGTCACTGGAGTGGCATGGCTTGTGGTTGATTTTACAGGTCCTACCAGGCTAGTGTAGGTTCGGTAGATGGAATATAATACAACATGGAAGATATGCGTGTGACGGTATAACAAGCAGAGATGGATTAAGGTATCCCTAGTAGCTTTTATTTTTACACATCCGTCCGAGAAAATAGATTCAATCAGTTCACTAAACGATACTGAACCAATTTGAACGGGAATGTGCATGATTGTTCATATAAAAGTTTTTTTTGGGGGGGTAGCAGCACGACTCATTAAGTCTGACTCGTCCAATCAGGAATGGGGAGTGGGGGCAGCGCTGGGAAGGAGGCGGGGCCCCTGAAGACTCTGTTGAGGCAGCAGACGCAGACGGCTCTGGAGCAAAGGGTACGTACGGGCCGTATACACAACACACACACATATACACAACACACACACGTATACACCCAACCAGCCCTGCACTTCACCACACTGGTTACATTTAGTCATTTAGCAGACGCTCTTATCCAGAGCAACTGGTTACACCGTGCTGTTTATTTAGCTGTGTGTGTGTGTGTGTGTGTGTGTGTGTGTGTGTGTGTGTGTGTGTGTGTGTGTGTGTGTGTGTGTGTGTGTGTGTGTGTGTGTGTGTGTGTGTGTGTGTGTGTGTGTGTGTGTGTGTGTGTGTGTGTGTGTGTGTGTGTGTGTGTGTGTGTGTGTGTGTGTGTGTGTGTGTGTGTGTGTGTGTGTGTGTGTGTGTAAATGAGTGTGTGTATGGGGGAGTGAATAACTTTCCCTTTTTCCACTCTGGATCACTCCTGCCTCCCAGGGAGCCGCCTCCTCTGGTTTGTTGCTAAGTGCCGGGGTATGTGACTGACTCCCTCCCTCCACTCCTCTCCTCACATCCTTACCAGCTCTCTGGCCCCTGCTGCCTCTATAGTGTTCTACATCCGAAAGGACCAGACGAGGCTAAGCAACTTGCTATTGGCTTTGTCTAGCCTGCCAGGTCTACTAACCACAGGGTCCTGGAGCTAGGGGCTGGGAATGGTCTGGCCTGGGTCTGGGCCTCGGCCTGGGTCTGGGCCTCTGTCTGGGTCTTGGTCTGGGCCTCTTGTCTGGGCCTCAGACTGGGTCTGGGCCTCGGTCTGGATCTGGTCCTCTGTCTGGGCCTCGGCCTGGGTCTGGGCCTCGGTCTGGGTCTGGATCTGGTCCTCTGTCTGGGCCTCGGTCTGGGTCTGGGCCTGGGTTTCAGCTGGGAGGGATGTGTGTTCTGGATGCTGCTATTGTGTGTCTCCTTCTCTCCTGTCTGATTTTGGCCCCGGGGTCCCAATACAATACCAATCATCCATCTTCTCCATCTGCATGGCTGAGGGCCCCCTCTCACAGTTGAATCTGATTGAGATGTTAAAGCCGACAGGATGGTTAATGAATTTACACCACCGTCAGTATTGTTCAAATACCGATCCAGATTCATTTAGATCTATGGGATGTGCCATCTGATTTGCGGTGCCTGTGGTTAAGGGTGAGGGTTTGGCAGCATGGAGTCCCCCCCTCCCCCCTCCCACTCTCTCCCCTCTATGCATGTCCCTAGGGGGGAGACGCCCTCACCTGGTGACACCTGGGTCTGCCTCAGGTCTGGTGTCGGGAGGACCAATACTGGGCTGTAAGATCCTGTGTATCTGCCCTTGGATATACAACGATCTTAATGCACTCAGGGACCTCTGTTGAGATTGGTGTTGCTATGTAATCCCAGAGTTGTGACCTGACTGGATACATGTGGGGGCCTGAACTGGAATGCTGCTGTTGAAATGAATCTCTGCCTGCCTTGACACAGCCGTGTAGCCCCTGTGTGCCAATTCTCCACTCCTGGAAGCTGCTGCTTTGATTTGGGGCTACCTTTCTCATTCAGCAGAGTTGTGGCGAATTGGAACCCAAGGGGTACCGTGATATCAAAAGAAAGGGTTAAACTCTGACCCCTGTCTGACCACCCCCCCCCCCCCCCCTCTCTCTGCCTCTCTCCCTCTGCCTCTCTCTCTCTGCCTCTCTCTGCCTCTCTCTCTCCCTCTCTGCCCTGGGCCCACCTGCAGGAGTTCCCCTTCTTCACTCTGACCTGTTTCCCCCCCGGTTTCCTGATCCACGCGGGGGGCGTGGTCAGCGCGCGCTCCGTCAAGCTGCTCGATCGCATCCACAACCCAGGTGAGTTCCTAATCGTCCACCAGCACCTCCCCCTTGCCCCTCCCCGACCCGTGTGATCGTCCTGTCGTGATGACGACACGCCCCGCGTCATCTTCACTCGTGCCCCTGCAGTGCGCTCTCGAGCTCGTTCTGTCCTGTTCGTCCGCTGCGAAGGGCACTGCAAGGGAGACGGTGGATGTGACAGGGTTTGGTGTGTGTAAAGTGCTCCCTCTGGTGGTTCCAGGATGTCAGGACATGCTGTGGCTGTCCTTCGCTGCTAGCGGTGAAACAGCCCCGTGTTCCAGAGAGGGGGAGATTCAGGCTACGCCCTCAGCCCTGCCCATAGCGTGGGACTGCTGGCTTTGAATGGGTGAAAGTTGCCCCCTTAAGCACCAATATCTTTGTTTTTCTATCTTATTTTTTAGCACGGGTTATGATAAGCTAATCCTAGTATGATGGATAGGGGCAATTTATACCTTGCGACACTAGCAGTTTTTTTTTTCTTTGCGTGTGGTATTTCTAGCTCTGTGCTGTGGTGCTGTGTGTGGTGGTGAGGTCCGATAGTGCATGGCTCTGGTCCGCTGCTGCTTGTGCTGTGTGGTGGTGTCGGCTGTGGTGAGGTTCTGGCAAGGTACTCCTGTGTGCTCCCGCGTCATCACTCTGTCTGCTTCACTCGAATTACACGTGTTTCTAATACTTTGCTATCATCGTCTAGAAACGTGCTCTCTGCCACTCTGCCATCTGGATGGAGTTTTTCCGTAGGCCCAACCTTTAGTACGCTGAGTTATGTTTCACCATGCTAACCCATCTGAGCGACCTAGTCATGCTAAGAATTTGACGTGTTCTAATACTGTCTGAATACCGACTGACTGACTGGCCACTGACGTAAGGCACCAAAAAAAAAGATCGTTTTTTTTTTTCTTATCAGGCTTGGGTGATGTTGTTGTAGCGAGTGTGCAAAAAGCAAAGCAGGCCAGGCTGATAGGCTGAACCTCCCTCTGTAGAGCTGTTTCCATGCTAACCAGCTAACTGCCAGTGTGGAATCAGCTCCAGGCTACCTGTGTCTACTGTAGAGCATCCCTCAGAAGTAGACTGCTGCTGCATGCCTCTCACTCCCTCATCTCTCTCTCCCTCGTCTCTCTCCCTCTCTCCCTCATTTCTCTCTCCCTCGTCTCTCTCTCTCTCCCTCATCTCTCTCTCTCCCTCATTTCTCTCTGGCTGTCTGGCTCTTTCTCTAGTGCTCTCTCCCTCATTTCCTCCCTCTTTTTTCCAACTCTTATTTCTCTCTGTCCTCTTTTCTCACCGTTCTAGCTCTTTCCATCTGCCCTCAGTGCCTGCCCCGTTTGCTGCTGTCTTTTTCAGCATTCACCATTTCACAACATCTCTCTCTCTCTCATAAAGTAGGATTAGACCTTAGTAGTTTGTCTTTTTTGCACTGTGACTGACTGTGGAGTGCTGTTGTCCAGTGTTGTGTCTGTATTGTAGTATGTTTCCTCTCTTTCTCTGTCTCTTTCTCTCACAATCTCTCTCTCTCTTTCTCTCTCTTTCTGCCTCTCTCTCTCTTTTCTGTACTAACGGTGTGTTCTGGCCCAGCCTTGGGTAACACGCGCTCATACAAACTGCTAGACTGGAATAGTGTCACCGCAGGTATTTCCCCCCTTTTACTGCTCTCCCACACAGGGGCTATGGCAGCTCACTGAGATACCAGAGCACTGCTCCCTAATGCACAGGATCCACATCCAGCAAAACTCCAGGCTACACTGACATGTGGATACCCAGTTAGCCAGGCCTCTGCTCCCTACAACACACACACAGACACACACACCACAAACAATTGCGGCTTGGCCACTAGCTGCTTAAAAGTTAGCTCCTCTGAAGGGGGGGGGGGATCTCTAGCCAAGCCTTCCGACTCTTATCAAAGGCGTATACGCACCCAGCCAGACTCTTGTAGTGAACTGCCATTCTCCTCTCTCTAGTCTGTGTGTGTGCGTGTGTGTGCGCGCTAAGCTGACTCGAGCATGCGCTATGTTTGTCCCCTCTTCCTCCTCCTCCCTATCCTGCCTGCCCCCCCTCCCCCTTCCCACCGTCTCCACCCAACCCCCCCTCCTCCCCACGCCGTCTGGCCGCACAGCCGAGCACAAACCGTCCTAAATGTTGTCCCGGAGCTGCTCTAACGCTTCACGAGCACGGCGGTCCAACCTCTCTAGACCAAAGGAGGGGTTAGGAGATTGACCCCCCCTCCCATGAGACGGACTGGGCATGTGCATCCCTGACTCACGGGGCCGTATTCATGCTGGGCAATAACTTGAGGGGGGGTTGGGGAATGATGAAAGGATGGAAGGATGTGTGGAGGGATGGAGGTAATGGATGTGTAGGCTGACTGTCCAGGTATTCAGATTGGTACTCTCAGAAGACTAGGATACGTGATTGGGCGATGGGGTGAATGAATATGGCCCGTCTGTACCCGTGAGTGCACGTGGTCTTGTGTGCACGCTACAGTGCCTGTGCCTGTGGGCCTTGCTGCTTTTCTCCTGAAAGGGTCCTGCTCATTTGGGCCTTTTACGCATCATCACTCACTCCTCCTCTCCTCAACCTTCTTCTACTATCCTCGAGTCTCCTCCACTCTCCCCTCCACTGTACTCTACTCTCTCCTCAAGTCTCCTCTACTTTAAGTCTACTCTACACCTCCACAGTTTATCCTTCATTCCATGTTTGTGAATGGGTAAGGCTGAATCCCAACATTTTCATTCACCCTTGTGTCCTCTCCCTGGTTTCCTTCCCTTACCGGGGGAGGGGGGACTGGGAGTGAAGGAAAGGGGACTGGGCTGAAGGCTTTTTGACTGAAAACCACCAAGACTAACCAAATTACCATCCTCACCATCACCACCTCATTTACAAACTGTTAAGTGGTACCTGCTTGCTACAATGCATCATTTAACTGACATGTTAGCAAAGAAAATGTCTAGCCTAGGCTAGTCTATCAGTCCACAGGTGAGTATAGGAAAGAAAAAAGTATTTTTTTTTAGTGCAAGTCTTCATAGCCCTCCACTAGTTAGTGACACTATCCTTGACGGTGTGTGCGTGTGTGTGTTGCAGATGAGCCAGAGACTCGTGATGCGTGGTGGGAGGAGATTCGCCAAGAGATCAAGTCTCATGCCAAAGCCCTGGGCTGCCATGCTGTTGTGGGATACAGCGAGAGCACCAGCATCTGGTAGGTAGACACAGTGTACACACACACACACACAGTACAGACACACACACACACACAGCAACCAGACTCCAAAGAGTCATTTGAAAACAAATATGTTAGTAACCATTACCCGCTCTTTCTTTCGCTTTTTGTCCTCCTCCCCCCACCCTCTTTTGCTTGCTCTCTCTCTCTCTGTCTCTCTCTCTGTCTCTCTCTCAGCGAGGAAGTCTGCATTCTCTCAGCATCGGGTACAGCCGCCATCTTGAATCCACGGTTCATGCGCGAGGGCTGTCTGGACGTCGGTGGAAGCGACCACAGGTTGTCACGGCAACCCGCCCCTGTCATGGGGGGGTCGGACAGGGTCGAGGGGGAATTTAGCTCAGCCTGGCTGGGGTAGGTTCCCAGCCTACACCCCATCTACGGGCTACAACCACATTACACTGTTCCCTAACCCCTGTCCCCTCGTAATACTTAAGCTTATGTCTGATAGTGTGAAGCCTCCAACTCCATCGAGACTGTTCCCCAGAGCATTCATCACGAGCTATTTCATGGAGATTAGACTAACCCCCTACTAACCCGGCCTGTTATATCTGATTTGTACGAATATCCAGGTTGACTGACTAGTCAAATTCAGAAGGGTGGGGTGCAGATTACATGTTGTGGTAAATATCTAGGAAGTCCAAGCCAATTCAGAACACAGAATCGTCAGTGGTTGTAGCCCTTAGATTGGGCCTGTGTTATATCAGCACAGGGACATACCCCCCCTGTGGGTGTGGCCAGGGGCCTGGTGGCTGCTGATTGGGTAGTTGGGAATAAGAAGACATAATCAGTCTAGCATGACAATCATTAGGACGGAGATGTTTTTAGAGAACATGTGATTCATGTAGAAATAGAGCTGTGGTAGCTCCATACCGTGCATTTCTAATGATGATCGTTTATCCATCATACTACACAGACCAGAATTTGGTTGCATGCTTATGAATGATGAAATAAATCAGCTTAAACGATGGCCAGATCCGCCTGGTGATGCCGAAGGGCTGAATCCTAACTGGAGCCACGCAGCCTTCCCCCCAGTCTCTGGTTGGGTTGTGCTTGAATCTCTCCGGGCAGGATTGAGCCCTTGGTGAATAAGCACTGTGGTTTCCCCAACCCCCCCCCCCCCCCCCCCTCGCTCTCTGCTTCATTGGTGCTCTGTGGGTTTGTGTTACAGTGTGTGTGTGTGTTGGGTCCTGTTTGTTCCCCAGGTTTGAGGATTCATCCCCCACTAGCTGTGGCTTCTGTCATATCCCCTATGATGAACTCAACATGCCCTTCCCCGCCCAGCTCACCTACTGTTACCAATGTCGACGGCAGAAGGTCTAAGACACACACACACACACACACTACATGCACATCGTACGTAAAAAGAAAAGTTCCCATGCTGCAAAGTTTCCCTCACTGAGCTACTTTGAGCTCGGAACCCTACAGTAAACATCTGCATTGACGCGTGTGTGTGATGTGTAAGTAACACAGGGACTATTTTCGTCTGTCTAGGTTCCAGACGTGCTCTTCACAACCATCGACCTGCCAACGGAGGCTGCTGTCAACGGGAAGGGCTGCCTCATACAGGCTAGGTACGACACACACACAGACATACAGTATCCCATCGTAGCGGTGAGTTTCAATAGCTGAGTGGGCGTGTGTGTGTGTCTATAGGCTGTGCCGTCTGAAGAAGAAGGCCCAGGGGGAGGTGAACGCCACGGCCATCTCCAACCTGCTGCCCTTCATGGAGTACGAGCTGCACACCCAGCTCATGAACAAACTCAAGCTGCGCTGCATGAACGCTCTGTTCGGCCTGCGCATTCAGATCAGCGTGGGAGAGAACATGCTGCTAGGCCTGGCCGTAAGTGTGTGTGTGTGTATATATACCTGTCTGTGAGGGTGTGGCAGTATTTGTGTCTGTAGGTACAATCTGTTTGGCCTAACTGTGTGTGTGTTTCCAGTCTGCCACGGGTGTGTACCTCACAGCCCTCCCTGCCCCGGGGGGTATCCAGATAGCAGGCAAGGCGCCTGGAGACCTGAGCTACGAACAGCACATCGCCACCATCCAGAAACGCATCAACGACACCATCGCCAAGAACAAGGAGCTCTACCACATCCACCCGCCGGTGAGACACACGAGCACCCCGAACCGGCCCGTATACCGCTACACCGTTGACAAAGAATCCACTGTCCAGTGCTGATGGCTGTAGATGGGACTGGCATACGTGGTCCACAGTGGTGTTTATGAGTGTCATAATGAACTCCTTCCTCTGTCTCTCTCCGGCCCTTTTTAAGAAATTATTTGCGCTGGACCCTGAGGCATTCGGCTGCATAAACATGGTACTGAGCGCCACCAGCGGCAAAGAGCTGAGAGACTCGCCCAGCCACGCATGCCCATCACTCCCCTCCTGTCCCCCCCCCCATCCCCCTCTCCTGTCACCCCCCTCCCTTATAGCCCGGGACACTCCGCACACTCTCCTAGCACTTCTCCTCTTAAGCTCAACACAAGTCACAATCCCTGCTAGTCACAGTTAAAAACCCACCCAACACAACCACAGATCTGTAGAGCTACAGCTGTGGACACCAGGAACACACCTACGTCCTGAATATGTCACCTGTCGCCTCGACATGCCCTCACCTGTGTGTGTTTGTGTGTGTGTCTGATCCTAACCTTCCTCCCGATTAACAGTGGCAGGTGTTAGGACTAACAGGGCTTCACTGAGGATGCGCGTGGGGTGGAATCCTTTTAACACCGTGGTGCTGCGGGGGTTGGCAGTCTGGGCTGGTGTGTGGGGGTGCAGAGTGGTGTTAAGTGCGTCAGAGGAAACGCGGTTGTGTTGACGTTTGTGTTTGTGTCTGGCGGTCCAGGAAGTGACAGAGGAGGTGGTGGGTTCTCCTATCCCAGAGCCCAGACAGAGGTCCCGCCTGTTCCGCTCGCAGTCCGAGAGCTCTGACGATCTCTCTGAACTGGACCTGTCCCACGGCAAGAAGGATGCCTTCGTGCTGGAGGTGTGTGTGTGCGCTGCATGCACTTTCAGTGTGCGTCATGGGTTTGTGCTGTAGGATTTATGCTGATGTGTTTCTGTGGTCTGTAGATTGACGACACTGATGCGGTGGAGGACATCCACTCCCTCCTCACTGACGCAGCCACACCCACAGGTACAGTACAGCCCTCCCACCCTCCTCTACAGCCCTCCCACCCTCCTCTACAGCCCTCCCACCCTCCTCTACAGCCCTCCCACCCTCCTCTACAGCCCTCCCACCCTCCTCTACAGCCCTCCCACCCTCCTCTACAGCCCTCCCACCCTCCTCTACAGCCCGCCCACCCTCCTCTACAGCCCTCCCACCCTCCTCTACAGCCCTCCCACCCTCCTCTACAGCCCTCCCACCCTCCTCTACAGTCCTCTCACCCTCCTCTACAGCCCTCCCACCCTCCTCTACAGTCCTCTCACCCTCCTCTACAGCCCTCCCACCCTCCTCTACAGCCCTCCCACCCTCCTCTACTGCCCTCCCACCCTCCTCTACTGCCCTCCCACCCTCCTCTACAGCCCTCCCACCCTCCTCTACTGCCCTCCCACCCTCCTCTACAGCCCTCCCACCCTCCTCTACAGCCCTCCCACCCTCCTCTACAGCCCTCCCACCCTCCTCTACAGCCCTCCCACCCTCCTCTACTGCCCTCCCACCCTCCTCTACAGCCCTCCCACCCTCCTCTACAGCCCTCCCACCCTCCTCTACAGCCCTCCCACCCTCCTCTACTGCCGCCTGGAGCCCCTCAAACACA
The DNA here is from genome assembly GCF_963692335.1 of Osmerus eperlanus. Classification (NCBI taxonomy): domain Eukaryota; kingdom Metazoa; phylum Chordata; class Actinopteri; order Osmeriformes; family Osmeridae; genus Osmerus; species Osmerus eperlanus. The sequence continues at coordinate 12,928,649 of NC_085022.1, forward strand.
CTCCCCTGTACAGGCCGATTTATACTTCTGCGTTTTAACGGAGACAGGGAACACCCTCTCCGTCAAGGAACGCCCTCCTCTCCGTGCCCTCTCCGAGCCCCTCGGAGAGCTCTACGTGCACCTCCTGATTTTCCTGACTGTCCGTCCGTCCGTCATTTTACGGATACCCCTTGGCTGTGATTGGTCCGTATTAAGAACCGCTTGCGTCAGGGGCGGGGTTGCCGTGATAAACAGGACAAACAGAATCCTTTGACCGGCATTGCTGTAAGTTTTTACAATTCATATTTCAGCTAAACAGTACATGTAAATCAGCATCTGAATTAAAATGTGACGAGAAATGGGCAGTGTAGTTGCTGAAAATGTGCATATTTTATTGATGAAACGGCTAATTTGTACATTTGCTCCGACTTCTCGATAACCTAGGTAAATAAACACTCGATGACGACTTACAAAAAAACGTTGCGCCACCTACTCTTCTGGCGGTGAATTGTTTTCAGCACCCACAGCCTACGGAGAACCATAAACGAAGTCTATCCGTCCGTATCCGTGCGCCCGCCCATCCGTAAACGGAGACGCAGAAGTATATTTCGGCCTATAGACACAGCTCTCTCCTCTATACTGTAAAATCTTGTTGTCTTAAATTCCTTACCTTCATATCTTTTATCTCATCTGTGTCTCTTCTTCTTTTCTTTCCCTCTCTCCCTCCTGTTCCCTCCACATCTCTAGGTTTCTACAGCTGTAACACTGAGATCATGCCTGGGATTCAAAACTGGACTGGCAGTCTACAGGTCAGAGTCTGCTGTTGGTCTGGTCCAGAGAAATAGAAATACAGATACTGAGCACAGTATGATGTAACTGGTGGTGATATGATGCGTCACATTTCTTCCCTTTATCTTTAATCTCTCTCTCTCTCTCTCTCTCTCTCTCTCTCAGATGTTTACGTCCGTGCGGGTCTTTAGGTTAAGCAATGCCAATTTGACCAACCAGGGCCTGAATAAGACCTTCATTGACCTGTGTGAGAACCTGCTGAAGGTAGGTCGCCCCCTGCAGGCCTGGCTGACACCGATTCAGGTTGACCGTTCTCTGAACGTTAAGGTGTCATGCATGCATCTCTGTTGTAGAGTCTGTACTTCAAGCTGCGCTCCATGGTGCCCTGCTGTCTGTGCCATCTGAACTTCACTGTAGCTGTGCCAGAGGAGGATCTCATACAGGTGATACACACACACACACACTCTCTATTTCTCTCTTAACACACATACCTTTTCAGTGTAACATTTATTGACCTGTTTATGGTGGATGGGAATAGCTCAGTGGTACAGCATGTTATTGCAGATCAAGAAGTTGCAGGTTTGAATTCCCCTCCCCCCTATACATCACCCAGGTTGCGGTGACGGCGGTAGCGATGAGTTTTGATAAGGACCAGGCTCAGGAGAGACCAGGAGTGGACAAGACCATCACCAAGGGTCAGTTTGTACATGGGACGGGGGACGGGGGGGTGTTACACGGACTATATCTCTACCAGACAGGGCAGAGCCACAGGAAATAGTCCCTTCCAGTTGAACATAATACGTGTGTATTTCAGGGAGCGCAGAGACCGAAGAGCAGTTGCAGTTCTCCTTGGAGCTGTGTGCCGAGTCATCGGCCAGCAACCAGCCTCCAGGCCGAACCTCAGGTAGCCCTGACCTCTGACCTCAAACACACAAAACACAACCTTGGGCACGCTATCAACCTGACTTCTTCCTGCTTTCAAAACCTCTGTTCTCCTTTCTCCTCACAGCTCTGTACTACTGTATGTCTTGCCCTCTCTCACCTGTGTGTGTGTGTGTGTGTGTGTGTGTGTGTGTGTGTGTGTGTGTGTGTGTGTGTGTGTGGGGGTGGGGGTGGGTGGGTGGGTTGAACATGACCTAACCCCTATGGTGACTTAGGGTAAATATCCAGTGCTGGGCTTTAGTGCTGCGTGTCTGTATGTGAGCTAAGTGCAGACGTGGCTGACAGTGATGTCTAGATGGTGTATGGATGTTCTGATCTTCTGTTCCTCAGTGAAGGAGGGCAGAGGCGGAGGAGCTTAAGCTGTAAATGGCTTCCCATTCATTCACTTAGGACAAGGACCCAACTGCGTTTTAAGTGAAAAGTGCTTTTAACGAGTCTCTACCATCTGTGGGGAATTGTTGACTTGGTGCTTGTTGCATGCTTGCTGAGTGTGTCGAGGTATATTTTGATTGGTGTGTGTCGACAGGTGTCACAGACAGCGGCAACGCCCACCCGTCGTCCAGAGGTGAGCCCCCCCCCCACCGCCCCACCTCCCCTCCCTGCTACCATGACTAGCACACTGCCCTGTTTTAATTTCTCATCCTTTTTGTCTCAGACAGTTACCCTGCACCGCACCCCAACCTCATCTTCCTTATGTTCTCTTTCTGTTCTTTTTTTGTTCTTTTTTTTGTCGTTGTTCTTGTCCTGTGTCTTTTGTTTTCTTTGTGTGCGCGTGGTTTTGGTGTGGGCGTTTGTGTGGGTGTGCTCTGTGCGTGTGTGTCTGTGTGTGTTCTCTCCAGCTCCCTCCGTTGATTACGGTTCCTTTGCAGACAGATGCAGCACCTGGCTAGAGCTGCTTAGGCTGAAAGCTCACACCATAAGACGAGGATCAGTTAAGACAAGTAGGAGGACACTGTCGCTAGCACACTCTGGTGAACCATCACACACACGCACCCACCCACCCACCCACTCACACACACACACGCACCCACACACCCCTCCCTGCATGCCGCTGGGGGGCGGAGCATTGCGAAACCAAACACCAGCTGAGTGTGAAAGTTGAAGCCCCGCCCCTCAGAGGGATACCCAATCATCAGCCAGCTTTGTGACACCTTTGTGTTCATGAAATAGAAGAACGTTTCCAATTGGCCCAAGTCTACATTTAGACCTGTCTCTCACCCTCAACAACTTCCATATGTTTGATTGGATTGGATAGATGATAGCCATACAGCAGCATGTCTACCAAGCTTTTCCAGTGTTTACCAAAGTGCTGTGTGGAGCTACCATACTGCTGCTGCAGTCCTTTGACGTCAACATTTCTATCCCAGAGGAGCCGCAACACAAAACATGCCAAATACACACCTCACAAAAAGCTGTCGACAGGGAAAAATGTAATCTCCCAGGACTCTGCGATCGTCCTGCACCTTGTAAGTTCTAATGCTTTCTAATGTGTCTAAATTGGCTCCAAAGGTTCCTGGTTTGATCCAAGCGGGAGTTGCTACTGTGCGTTGCAGTAGGAGATGGAACATCTTTCACACTCGCTTCTTTACACATGCCAAGCTCATCATCACAGCCCTGTCCTGTCTCTGTTCTTCATCTCTCACAAATACATAGCGACCACACACCCACACCCACAGTCTCAAATACTGCCAGGGATTATATGGACTCATACGCACACACACACAGCTGAACCCAGGTCTGTGTGTCTGTCTGCGGACGGTGTCTGTTTGTCTGCCCAGTGCATGAAGTGCATGACCGCTCACGCTTTCTTTGAGTGATTTCAACTGCCACCATGCTGCTTCTGTGCGTGCACACACACACACACCTACACCTTACAACTTACATGCACAGATGCCAAACCCATTTTTACCTCGATGAACACCCCTCTCATTTCACCCTGCCTCCTGTTAACCATGTATGTTTCACGTAAGTGAAAGCTGTTTGGTATCTCCATCCCCCTTTCTCTTTTCCTTATTCTGTTCACACCCAAATCTCCCCTCTCTCCCTCGCTCGCCCCCGCTTCTCTCTCCCTCTCGCCCTCCTCTCTCACCCCCCTGTCTCTCTCTGCCCTCCTCTCTCTGTCTGTAGTCTCGTCATCAGAGCGCTGCAGTCCTCTACCAGAGGGGCGTTCCCGCTCGCTGCGCTCCACGCGCTCATTCGGAGGCGGGTCGGTAACCGTGGTGAAGATGACGCCGCTGTCTTTCATTCCCGGGACCCGCATCGTTAAATACCTTGGAATCATCAACATGTTCTTCATCAGAGAGACCACATCACTACGGGAGGTACGGCACGCGTACATACACACACACATACAGTTACACATCCACGCATACACATGCACAGACATACACATACACACGCACACACATATTGTATGTACACACTCAAATACACACAGTCAGTCCCGTGCCCTGACTTGAGTAACGTGCTGTGTGTCTGTCATAGGAGGGTGGTGTGAGCGGGTTCCTGCACTCGTTTATTGCTGAAGTGTTTGCAATGGTCCGGGCCCACGTAGCAGCACTGGGGGGCAATGCAGTGGTCTCCTACAGCATGAAGGAGTGTGTGTTCATGGAGAACCCCAACAAGAACCAGGTATTGCACACATCCACATATCACACAGACACTGCATTTGACTGCTGATCAAGTGGTCACAGGTTGGAAACCCCACCTGGATGTCTGTTTGGGTCAAAGCGTGCGCTGACTGAACACATCCTGGTCTCTCTCCTCAGGCTCAGTGTCTCATCAATGTGAGCGGCGACGCCGTCATCTTCGTCCGAGACTCCGACCTGGAGGCCACGCCCCCTTTGATGAGCTGTGTACAGGTCTGCAGCAGTGGGACAGACGGGACCACATGAGACGTCTCACACACACACACACACATACACTCTCACTCTTCATCTAATGTAGACAATTTACATTGTAAGACATACAATTGAGTCAGTCCATCCAAATAAGTGTAATTGATGGTTGCCTTAAACACAACTTCCAAAGAAAGATTACAACCACAAATGTCCACCATAAAAACATCACATATGCACACACAAACAGGATATGGGGTCATCCAGAGTGGGGATTTTATGCGCAGTGAAAGTGTTTTGTACTGGAGGCTTTGGAATTCTGTTGTATTTTAAGAGCCTACTAATGCTTTTAAGTTTAAACTACAATAGCCAAACACTATGTAACTAAATCTACTCCTCTCTTTACCTTTCTGACCCATCCATAAAGGTCTCACTCAAAGTATTATGGAGATTGTTTGCCATCTTGTCTGTGTTAACTGTAATGTCCACCTTCATTCCACTGGTAAGGCATTAGGCAGCTACAAACAATTGTTTCTCCATCCTCAAGCCTCAGAAGTCAGCATTCAGCCATGGTAAAAGGGACAGCTGGGGTCATACTATCCATTAACAGTAAGTTGTAGAATGGCATTTAGGTTTCAAATCAACCTAATGTAGTCCTTTTTGAAGTGGCCAGATTTGGACCCTTGCCAGTCTGCTGAGTGTATTGTGCTTGTCTTGCGATGACATGAGCGACCAAGTACCTGCTCAGTTGTGCGAGAAGAACTCAAGTTAGGGCTGACTATAAGTTTCAGAAAAAGGGTTTTGGGGGGGAGGGGCTGTCTGTAAAGACGAGGACTAATCTCTATCCATTGTGGCGTCATGGAGCTAACACATTGGAATGGGAGTCGATGTCCGTAGAAATACAAATTCCTGGCCACTCAAGATGGCCTCTTTGGGTACTAACTGGAATGTTGCTTCTGATTAGGTGATGGCCTGCCATTAATCTCAAGATATGTTGCTGTCCTATAAACACAACTAAGTCTGATGTACAGAGAACGTTTGAAGATATTGTATTCTGTTCACCTACAAGCTTAAATTTAGGTGTTGCAATGACTTGGATCTAATCTTATATACTACTGAACTCACTCAATCATGTCATAATGCTGGAACCCCTTTTGTAGGGTAGTTTGCCATAAGATTTGTGTACAGTCTATGTGCTCTGAAAATCAGATTTGAGTATTTTTGTAACATGAAATTATTACTCTTTGCTTGTGCAATTAAGCTTTGGCTCTCATTGTGTCAGGAGTAAGTGGTACTTTGTTCTTATTGTTTGTGAACAGTCTTTCTGTACGTAAAACTTGAATGTACATACTTCTTAGACATTTCTCCAGACGTACAATGTGTTGCTTTGTGACTAGCAGCATGCTGACCATTTATATTGCCATAATTCTCTCTGGTGAAATTTGCCTGTTAAGTCTTGCTAAATAAACTGAAGTTAAAACCAAGAAGTCATCTGTTTTTATGTAAGCTTAATTGGGTGTGCTTGCCTTCGACAAGAGGACAACCTTTGTTCTCTCATATATATTTATTTCTTTGTTATTATTTTCCCACCCCTAAGGATTCCTCAATATTTGGACTACATAATGTCGGTGTCAAAATGTTCGTATTGGTTACGAGTGCGTTGCTTGTATTGGGATTTACGTTCCGTTGCACGGTTTAAGAGCTTCCAACGTTTTTATGGCAAAAAGTGCCTTGAATGCTAGCTAGTTTGCTAGCCCCATCAGTGCTAGCGTAACGTCACAACGTCAGCACACGCATGGATACGACGTTCTTTTTCCTTTTGGGGGGAAGAACTTTTGATGAGTGGTTAGCCGAAGATGAGAGAGCAAGAGTGAGCAAGAGTGGTCGAAAGCGATGTCATCAGAGACGAAGGGGACATGAGAAACGTTTTCCATGGATGCACAATTAGTGGAAATATCCAAATCAATATAAGCAAACCGTAACATGTTTAGACCTAATGTTTAAAATAAATATTATTTTATTGAAAGTGTCCCATTGTCATTGTTGTTATTTTAAAGGCAGCTTTTATGAAATGAGCAAAGTCAATTGCGAGATCTAGCTAGCTAGCTAGGCTAACAAACGTGAAGTTCACAATGCTGTTTGTCCGTTGCATAGCAACAGCCACTGTTTACAGGGACTATTTTCTCTCGGCTACTGAAATGCGATACACAATGTTCGTTGTCTATAACTATTTTGTGCTGAAAGGCAGCTTACTATTTATTTACTATTTATAATTTCGCTGGCAACCGTATTATAAAAGCAATAAGGTACTCGAGGCGCGTCGGGCCTAACAACACCCTTGAACACGTACTTTATTGGCGATAAAGTACTGCCTCTCGTACCTTATTGCTTAAATAAAGACCAGATGTCTTACGGCGGAGTCTAGAACGTCCGCACATGGCGACCATCTTGCTACAGTCAACTCGCTCACCCATAACATTGTGTTGATGCTACATGTACTTTTTAAATGACCATAACTTGCTCAATTTTCAACCGATTTTTAAACGGTTTGGTTTGTTATCAACATCAGAGATGTTGTTATGCCACTGCATACTTATGAATAATTGTTATTTTTGTCAAAAACAAAACAAAAACAGAAGTAGTATGCAGTGGCATAACGACATCTCTGACGTTGATAACATACCAAACCGGTTCTACGTGGGGGCCTACAGGGGCCAGTGCCCCTGGAACACGGTCCAAATGAGAGGCAAGTGTAATTACTTTGGAAATTCTAGGCTATAGGCTTAGGCTGCTTGGTGTTAGATTGATGCTAAGCCTATTCACTTAATCAACTTTCAAAATGACAAGACAGGCAGTGGATAATAGGCAGTGGATAATATCATACTGGTTTGAGAATGTCTATTGTGGTTTTATGTAAGCTATTACTGTAACATTGGGACTCCAATTCTAAGTGTGTATGGTGGGCAAGAGCAGTAGCAATCTTTACTTTATAAGTCCACAATGAGCAAAGTAATTATCCCAAAACAATAAACTATACATCTAACATATTTTTTGTCATTTCTTTATTCTTGTGAGAGAAATGGTTCTTATTTTTTTCTTTTTAATTTATACTGCAAAAAATGAGTAGTTCCTTGAAGAACCTCTAGGTTACTCCGAGAACCATATTAGCTAAAGACGTTACAACGTAATATTTTTGAAGTTGAGTTTGGTTTTAATTCAGTCTGAAAACATTAGTAGGCCTATTTAATCAATACATAATTATCCTAACGTGAGAGCTGGGCGGTTACGTTATTTGATGTTCTTCAAATACGTTATGCCATAATTGCTATAAAAACTGATCAAGTTGTGTTTTTTCCTTTTAGGACACACCGTCTATGCTGCAATACTCTTGCTCCCCTACCTGTTCCATGGAAATCCAGCAGTGGCGGATCTACCTGGATGGCATGGGGTGGCAACTGCCACCCTAACAATAGCCTTGCCACCCCAGCTGCCACCCCAGTTGGCAGCTTTGAAAACAAAGAAAAGTTGTGGCTCATCGGACATTTGCGAAAGAAAATTTCTAAGATCCGACTGCAAGTGAATGCAGCACTAGACCACCCTCCCCACTCCTCCGAGTTGGACATTTGCCAGTGAAAATTTCTAATATCACACTGCAAGTTAATGCAGCACGAGACGACTCTACCCACTCTCCCCACACCGCAGAGTCGGACATCTGAGAGAGCGAATTTCATTTGAACGCAAGGCGCAAACTGACCAGGCTCCAACTCAAGCAAGCACACCAGAGGAATGAGGTATTACTAAGCAATTATATATTTGTATCTATTTATACACCTTTAGATGCGTGAGTTATATAAATATTTCAGACGGTCCACACGTTATTTTTACGAAACGGAAGCTAGCTAGCTTTAGTTAGCTCCCTCTACCTAGAAACCTAGCATAAAACTCGTAGCAATGCTACTACCTGCTAGTGTTACTTGTTAGCCACCTCATTTTAAATGTTTAAGCCATACCATAGTGTTTGTCATATAGTTTTTGTCCATCGGAAAATAGTCAGTTGGAATGTTCGAAATCGCACGATCACATATGTGCGACGCTACTCCTTAAAGATCCTGTAAAGTGGACCTGGAAACGAGTTTAAAGTTCGCCACACCACAGAATAATGTGTTATTAACTACCCATCCAAATTCGAATGAAAAAATAACCCGACAAGTATGTTAAATTAGGCTTTGAAATCGTGAAAAAATCAGCAGTCTTTTATGCTTGAGACTGGGGGGGCGTGTCGCCTGAAGGAGCTGAAGCTCCGCCCCTCGCTGCCTAGTGCCTACCTCCGACCCAGATAATGGACGCTATGTCAAGCCGAACAAAACCGTATAGAATTAGAATTTATTTGTTCAATGAGTGAAACATACAGATGCGTATAAATGAAATGTTCCCCTGAGCTGTAACAGTAAAAATGGACACCAGAGACAGCAGACAGTGAGCTCTCCAACTAGGCATCTTCTAACACATTAGCTACCATATCACCAAAATACCATCATTCTACACCGAGTAGTCTAATATCAATTTAGCGGTTTTCACTAACTCATAGCAGAGATACCTCTGGAAAAGTTATCTAGTATAATTATAACAAGCACACAGAACTGAGTGATGAACTGCTGGCGGCGGTGGATGGTCCAGGTGCGACCGGAGGATGAACGGCCGGAGGGGCGATGCTCGGTACGGCGGAACTTAAATGGCGTTGCAGCGCAGCTGGATTTCTTGCATCCAGGGACGATGCAGTTGTGGGTGGTGGGCAACATCCTGAAGCTAGCTAGCTAGCTGATGTAGGCTACAATAACAGTACAGCAGGAGGAGCCATTCAGTGATCTGGCGTAGATAGGGCGAAATGACGTAGATAGGGCATTTTGTGGCTCCGCCCATTAAAACCTGATCTGAAAACGGAAGAGAAACTGTTCTTCGGTTTAACTCCACATTTCAGTGTGACAAAGTCTTAGCGCTTTGCACATGCTTTCAGGAACTCATTTCACACGTATATAATGTACTTAGAAGCAAAACATGGAATTTACTTTACAGGATCTTTAATGGGTTGGTAACTTGTATTGACACGATTAGTGATAACTTTGAATCTTATTTCAGAAATCTGTTTGGATTTCAACTTTGGAGGCATATTTGATTGAGGCACACGCTGCAGGCTGTCAAAACAGACAGTAAGTGGAAACACAACACACATTAGTCACACAATATTCAGTGTTAAGTTGAACACCGTTATTAAAAATGATTACTGTAAATATGGAGAAACAGTAAAGTTACTTTGAATCTTATAGAAATGAAGAGGAGGGGTGACATCAGCAGTTTTTTCTCACCAAAGACTAAAAGGACACCAGCACAGAAAGATGCATCTGGAGAACAGGTGATGGAAATAGAGGCTGAGCAACAGAGAAGTGACAAGGTAGAAAGCAAAGATGACCAGGCACATGACGAGGTGGAAGGAGACAAAAAAAAGCAACAGGAAAGTGTCAGTGATAAGTTAGAAGGCAAAGATGACCAGGCACAAGACGAGGTGGAAGGAGAACACCACAGAGATGAAGAGATGGAAGAGGGAGAGCATCACAGAGATAAGGTGCAAGAGGGAGAGAGCGAGAGACAACAAGACGATGTACAGAGCTCAGACAGTGAAAGGGAAATGATAGTGCCTGAAGCATTACAAGTTGGCTCCAGTCAAACTGGTCCACATGGTATGAAAATTGTTACTACATAGTATGTTACAAAATGTTATGCTGCAAATTATGTTATTAGTAGTTGATATATTTTATAATCAGATAAGCTCTATTTCAGTTTCAACATTATTATTTCAATCTCTCCCCCCCATCTTCTAGACATATCCAAGTCCAGGTGTGAGGGTCCATCTCAGCCGAAACGGGAGAGTTTTCCCAAGACCCTCCAGGGAGGAGCCAGAAGAAGCTTCCGAACAGACTGGTACAAAACTAATTCATGGCTGGAATACTCACAGTCCAAAGATGCAGCTTATTGTTTCCCCTGTAGACATTTCTCTCTACCTGATGCCCCAAAGACGGTTTTTACCTCAATGAACGGGTATCGTAATTGGAAAAAGATAGTGTCATCGCTTCCACCTTGGGACAGCATGTAGTTCCAGATAGCAAACACACATTTTGTGTCAATGTGTACTATCCAGTTATGGCTAACATGATTGGAGAAATAGAAAGACGGTTTTCTAACACAAATTGTAACATAATGCAAGGTGTCCAGGCACTAAATCCGTCAAGTACTACTTTTTTGAGAGAGGAGGCTGTTCTTTTATTGGCTAATGCTTATGATTCAAATACTGAGGATCTTAAACATGAGTTACATCAGACGAGGAGAGTACTAGAGAGAAAAAAGAAGGAAATGGAGTGTCCTACCACATTGATGGAGTTTGCTCATTTTTTGGACCCATACCAGGAAGTTTTTTACGAGTTGTTCAGGTTGTGTAAAATAGCAGTAGTTTTACCGGTGAGCAGTGCATCGTGTGAACAAAGTTTTTCAACTCTTCGGATCATAAAAAATCACTTGCGGTCTACTATGACAGAGAATAGATTATCAAGTTTGGCTGTACTCAGCATTGAATCAAAACGCACTAAAGCTTTGGATCTAAATACGTTTGTGAGGTGTTTTGCTGAACAACATGGTAATCGCCGCATTCAGCTCTTGTAGGAATGCCAATATCAAGCTCTGCTTACTGGTGAACTGAGATGTAAGTGTATTTTTTTGTGGGGGGACTGACCCCTAAAACACATTTTAAATTGTTATAATGTGCAGTATGTATACTGGATGTAAGTTAAAACAGTATTTTTGTTGTAAGGTGGGATAATCAGTTATTATTCATTAAACTTTGTCTGCCACCTAATGTTTCTAAGGCTTTAATAATGTGCCATAATAATGTATGTGTACTGTATGTAATGTTTTAAAATGTCTTAATTTGGGGGCATTCCAAGTAAACATTGTTCAAGTCTTTTGTCTTTTATTGTTAGGTACACAGGCCACCATGGTTAGACTGTGCACTGAAATTCTTAGGACTAGACAACGCAAAGTAACCTGGCATATAATGACATATAAGTACTCAGAACAAATGTAGACCTATGACAAGCTAACATGTATATACAATATACAATAAACCTCCTAAATATCCCAAATAATAAGCAATAGAGTAAACTAAACCTAACGCACATAATATCCTATACTAGCCTTATAACCTATACTAACCTAGAGACAAGTAGGGTATACTTAGTGCAATATTGCTGATTGTGCAACCATTAGCTAAAGTGACAGTGTGTAAAGTGACTAGTGTGAGTGTGTCGACAGTGTATCAATATACAAATCAATGTTCATTCAGAAGCCTGATGGCCCTTGGAAAGAAACTGTGGTTCAATCTACGTGTGCGAGACCAAATGCTTCGGTATAGTCTGCCAGAAGGCAACAGGATAAAAAGACTGGAGGATGGGTGGTAACAGTCTGATTGATTAATAATATAACTGCGATTAAATCAGCATATATACTTCTGCCACGGGGTGCCACCCCTCAAAATCTCCTGCCACCCTCTTGCCACCCCATGAATATTTTTCTAGATCCGCCCCTGAAATCCAGACAGGCTCTATGTAATTGACAAGGTAAGAGCAACACCAGTCATTCAGTCATTAATAGGTATAGGGCTCTTGTATGCCTGTCGTGTTATGTTTGTTTTAATGGAAATCTGGAGTGTATTACTCCTTTGGTGTGGTTCATATTGATAGGTGAGTACAGAAATACATCCCACTCCCATCATGCCTGGTGGATTTTGTGGGATTTTCTTTTGCTTAAAAGTCTTGGAAATACATTATTTCACATAGTATAAGATATGTATTTTTTATTGCATATAATTGGGTGAATAATATCATTTATGTTCAGATAACCTTCCAATCAGATGCACTGACAGTCAGACTGACTAATTCTTTAATTCAGTTCAATAAAATGGAGAGTGCTTGAAAACCACATTGTAAATGTCATGTATTAATGTAAGATATTGTATTTGTTGTTGGCTTTTCATAGATGGCAAAGGCTCCTCCTGTGCTGCTCGTGAGTGGAAACCCCTTCAGTGCTGATTGTGCAATTTGTCTTCACATGGATGGAAAGGACATTGCGAAGGTAGAGGACATCTCAATGGGAGTTGGTGCCCTACTGGGGATCTATTTCATCTTTGGAGTTAAATATGCAGAGAATGTAAAGAAGACACATTTTTATGCAGTGCAATGTTTCGTATCAATTAAGTACCAATCAAATTAAGTACCAATAGGGGTAATTAAAATGGCAAATGTCTTGCTCTAAATGTATAATGTAATATTTTGTATTCATTGAGATTTCTATTGATTTATTTTTGCAAATTAGAAATGATCAACAAAAAGTCTGATATGTAAATAAAAACATGCTTGAAAACTGTTTCACCATTATTATTGTTTTTATTGTTACTACTACTACTACTACTACTAATACTATTACTACTACTACTACTACTACTACTACTACTACTACTACTACTACTACTACTAATACTATTACTATTACTACTACTACTACTAGTACTACTACTCCTATTATCACTACGACTACACTACTACTACTACTACTACTAATACTACTACTACTACTACTACTATTACTACTAATACTACTACTACTACTACTATTACTACTACTACTACTACTACTACTACTACTACTACTACTACTACTACACAACTTCTATAAAGGTTCTTCACAGAGCTTCAAAAGGTTCTTCAAGTAACCTAATGAAGGGGTTCTTCTAAGAACCTTTTCTTGAAGGTTCCTCAAAGCACCATAAGAGGTTCCTCCACAGTTCAAAATTGAAGAACCTCCAAAGGTTCCTCAAGGATTTTGTTGTTTTAACAGTGAGTGCTTGTTGAAAGTTGGTAAGTGTGCCAGTGATCCAAATGACTGAGCAAAGGTGTAGAAGGGCAGTCCCTGATGTTTGTCACGGTTGGTGTTACAGTAGATGGAAAGTCTCTCTTATCAGTGGAAATGAAAGGCCCTCTTTATCTTCTCGAAGAAGCCATATTTTGGCAAAGACCCCATTTCCAATTGTCCTTTTTCTGCCTTTTTCTCTTCCTTTTCTTTCTTCTTCATTTCCTGTCTTTGCTCTTCTGCTAACCTTTGCATCTCTTTCCTTTCTAGAGCTTTCATTTTGCATCTCTCATTCTCCAGCTTAGTTTGAATCTCCATGTTTCTTTTTTCTGCCTGCTCCAGCTGCTTCCTCTGTTTCTTCTCCATCTTCTCCTGCGCCAGCTTTTCTGCTTTCTTCTGCTTTTCTATGAACTCCCTCTCTTTCTTTGCTGCTTTACCCTCCTCAGCCTTTATCTCATTCTCAATTTTCATCAACATGTCACTGTTGGAACTCTCCTCAACAGATGCCTCCTGTACTTGCAGCTTTGCCAGTCCACTCTCTAATCCTTCCTCCTGGTTGGCCATGGGGTGGGTGTAGATTTGAGTGTCCTCAGGAAGAGGTGTGCAGGTGGGATGCTTGACCCCGTGGGGGTGCCTGGCCTGAGCTTCCAGGGGTTTGGTGGTGGTGAGGCCCAAGTATGCTCCATATTTACCCAGTGGGAGGGGTGTGGGGGTTGGGGAGACTGGCTGATGGACGGGGGACATTGATGGCAGTTTGATATCTGCTGTCTGTGTTGGAGACAAGAAAATTGTTAGCACTGTAATGTAATACCCAACACAAAGGACACTTTTCTGAAGTAAAAAACAAATGACATGTTGGCATATAGTCTTACCTCCTCAAGCAGTTCATCCAGTATCTTTAACTCCTCCAAGATGGTAGGAGACTTAAGCACCTGTGTGTGAGGTGTCTTGGTCTCCTGCAGAATTTCAAGTTTTTTCATAGAGTTGAGCTCCTGCTCTTTCTGTCTCTGCTCTGCCTCCCACAGCTCTCGTTCCTTCTGCCTCCACTCTCTCCACCTCTCCTGCCTCTGCATGTCCCGACTGTCTTCTGCCAGCCTTTTCTCTGCCTCCCTTAGCTCTGCCAGCCTCTTTTCACGCGGCTTCTGTAAGGTCTTTTTCAGGTCTACCCACCTTTTAATTATAAGCCTCGTTTCAGCATCCTTCTGTGCTGCCTGCATCTTCCGGGCCCATCTCTGTTCTGCCAGTATCTGTGGCCCGCTTTTTACCGCCGGTGTCCGTTCTTTCTTTTTCTTATCCATCCGCTTCTTTCCTGGAAATCCGCTCATGTTCTCTGTTTCTGTTGGGAAAGAAAAGTGACTGCAGTGTTGACATAGACTTTTATAGTTATTTTACTCATTATGACCAACAGATATGACACATTGCTTTGTGACATCATAGCTACATTGTGACAACATTCTCGTCGACGACTCGTCCGCTGGACATTTGAATCTCCGATGTTTTTCTAACATATGGCAAAAACATGGCGCATTCTGTGCTATCACTGTAAAACATTACATCCCCATCAGAGGTGTTGTTAGACATACAACTCTACTGGGGCACAGGCCAAGTAGAGTTGGAAATTCAAGCTTGCTGCGCACAATGCACTACTAAACTCCCCTTGCTTAACCCATTATACAACAGTTCAGGGACGCAAGTTTGATATCAGCTTTTGGCAGGGACATTTTTTTTAGCTTCATGTAATAATGTTTTTATGTTTCAGTCAAAATAAGATGATCAGGCATCTCATTTAGAAACTATCTTTAGTTTTGTAATGTTTTCTTAGCCTACCTATTCTGACTTGTGTGCCGAGTCTTCTGTGTGCGTGCTGCAGTGGCTATTTGGCAAGCTCAGAAGAGCGCGCTGACATGGAATTCGGTTTGTTTTCGGTTAAACACTTTTACAAGCGTTGATTGGGATACTGCGTATTTTTTTCCGGAATTATCAATCTAAATTAATGCACTGACTAATAAAGTTAATTGTTAAAACTCAAACTTTAGATTTTACTGGGGCACAGCAGATTTATACTGGGGCACGTGCCCCAGTTAAAAGGGTCTAACGACGCCCATGAGCCCCATAGTTATGACCACTTCATTTCAACTCAAAGTTCTGACAAGTTTTGGATTTTGGACTCAACTGTATGAGTTTTCGAAAATGAAACCTGCATTAATTCAATGGTTGACTGCCAGATGTGTTGATTGAACTTGGGTATGTAAGTTAAAAGTTGAAGAAGAAAAAAAACTCGCGGGGGTGGGAGCAAGATTTTTTTTTTTTGCCGCTTCTTTTGAATTGAGGGAGCAACCATCCTCAGTTCTACTTTATGAGCGGAGTGCGTTAGGGCTGAACTGCAGTGTGCACGGAGGTGAGTTCACATATCTTAAATCAAATATTTTCCATTTAACTTAGGCATAGTAATGTAATAACATTGAGAACATAATATAGGCCTACGTCTGCTTTTTAACGGCCTGGAAAGGCTAAATTCGTGGCCTTGATGTTAGCTAGCCCCACACACACACATTTTCAGACATTCTTTTTAATCAGTCATGCTTTGGATTAGAAGTAGCCTAACGTTATATTATGAACATAAAGGTAGTGCCAATTGGTTTAGTTTTAAACGTGACCGCAATATTCGTTTTTTATTTCCTACGCCACAGAAACTAACAGAGTCCGTCTGTCCAATCAGGAGGGTCCGTCTTCTGCTAGATAGACCCTACCTTTTCCGTCAGAAGTTAATGTCGTTGTGTTTTCCTATTTGCCGTTGTGTTTTTCTATTTGCCGTTGTGTTTTGCACTTTAGGGCCACCGTACATATCGCTGTCCTTCAATCAGCACAGGAACCATCGACATCAACGTGTCAATGTTTATGATGTAGCCCAGGACAGAGAGGAACCTTCAAAAGCAAATATTGCATCACTATGATAATTCTGCCAAAACAGGACACAAGAAAGCAGGGATGCAAACTTACAGGACAGAGCATCTTATGAACTCGATGCAGACAGGAGGATAGAGCATCTGAACTCGATGCAGACAGGAGGACAGAGCATCTGAACTCGATGCAGAAGATAGTATATAAACAAGAGAACAGAGCATCTGTTGAACTTGTATCATGGACTTAAGGGATGCACTGAAACCGGTAGAGTTTTAGCTTAGATCATTTAATGATTTGTAAATTGACTACTTGTATACATCTAACGAAGAATAAAATATACCCTTATTTTCTAAATCAGCAGTCTCATTCTGATAATTTAATTATAATTAAGAATTTGTACTGGGTATTGGCGACTACAAATGGTGTCAGTGCATCACTAATTGAATAGTCACTATTTTAAAAGACCTCTTTGTTCGGTAAAGGGGTTTGCCATCCTCCATCTTCAAAGTGAGCAAGTACCCCCTGGCTTTTATCAAGAACTCCTTGGTGCTTGTGTTACGGTGTGGTACAGAGTGGATCCAAACACAGCACAAATACAATTAGGTGATTAATTGGGTGTAGTCCTGAGTTGTGGTCTTGTTTGGTGAATCAGCGGGTCGGCAGGCAGGGACTGGGTTCACGGATGATGATCCTGGGCACAAAGAAAACAGGTTTACAGAAGGCAAGTGAATCAAGCAATGCTTGAGGGTCAAAAGCGCATACTACCACAGTAGCTGTGACAACGATCTGACGAGGAGTGGTTGGAAAGCCGGGTTGAAGTATGCAGGATGATGAGGTAATGGGCGGCAAGTGTGTAGGGTCTAGGCAGGATGATACAGGAGAACCAGCAGGGGGTGTAAAAGGGACCAGGTCGTGGCCGTAACAGCTTGTCCAATTCCTAGAACCAAAGTGGGCTTTGAACCCTTTGGCTCTGGGATTGCGACTGTTCAAGATGTCAAACAGCCTGTCTGTTATCTATAAACAAATATCTAAATGAACTGAAAGCACTGAAAAATATCACTTTAACTTAGTGTCAACAGGTATCAGATAGTAAACACCCAAGTATGAGGCATAGTTTGATTTCTCTCCATTTCCTCTGTGGCTATGCTTTTTAAAATTAAATTGCTGCATTGCTTTAAACCTGTAAACCTCGTTTTGGGGTAGCTGACCAACAGATCAACTTCAACGGGAGGGTGGGTGGTAAAGGGTTAAAGGTGTTAAAGCAATTAATCACTCAAATGTTGGTACGAACAGTAGAATGTTGGGAAATGTTTTTGGTCAATGATGCAAAACCCTAGCTGCATTACCTTAATTAATTCTGAAGTAGCCTCACAATCTTTGAACTCTGCATAGCCCATGTCCTGAAAAGTGCGGAGCACCACTGCCACAGAGTCACTCAAAGTCTGAGCAGCCAGGGAGACCTTGACTGAGTTTATAAGGAGAAATGAAGAGCACATAAGCGCTACAAGATACAAACATCATCAAAAAATATAAAAAATAATAAAGCCCTAGAGCCCATTTCTATTGCGGCCCTCTATACATAAATCATCATGCAACTATACCTTCATCTTCTGATTAGCAAAGTTCACATGCTTATCTGTGACTCGGTTGGCAGCATGTAGTCCACTTTTCTTTTGGACATTGTTCAGCTGAACTATGTACTTCCAATTGATACTGCCAGTTATGCTTCTAATTGGGCTGTATGCCTGCAGAATCAGATTTTTTTTTTTCACTGCACACGTCAACTGTACAGCACCATAATCTGCACAATTATGTAAATACAATCAAAGTGTATAAAAACAGTCAACCAGAGCAGATAGGCAATAATGAGCATGTACCTGCAACATTGCGTGTCAGCTTCAGCATGTGGCAAGCGTCCATCATAACAAAAACATTGTCATGGGTTACTGGATGTGGGAAATGGGTCTTCAAGGGCTCACAGGGGTCTGCTTTTAGATCGCACCCAAGTTGGGAGCACATACTGACATTTGATGCATGACCATCCATAGTCATGCACACCACCCTTATCTGACGATGATGCAGCTCTTCTAATGCATCTTCTACCAACACTTTCTGTGATTCTGGTGTGAGGGACTTGGTCAAATAATATGCGATTGGAGCTTTCCAATAACCTTGAAGCCCAACCACCATAAACACAAGAACCTCGGAAGCCACATAATCCAAACATTGTTTGTGTCTGAGGATCATGTTGAACGTGTTTTTTGATGGACATGGCATCCAGCATCAGAGTGACACATCCGTATTTGACCTCATCTTCCTGGCGCCGTTTTTCCAGCATGTCCAACATCATTGTATTGAGACCAGGTCTGGCATCAAGAGAGCTCAGTCACCTTGTATAATTATAAAGTAGACATTTAACCACATAATGGAGGATTCTAAATCTTTGTGTCTATTCCAATATGTAATAATAGTATTCAATGACACAAATCTGTGTTCTAGAAAGAGTGGTCTGGAGTCGCAGAGGTCCGATAATATCAGCTTTAATGCAGCAGTTGGAAATCAACAAGTACAGAGCTCTGGAGTTGTCTAAGTTTCCCTACCCGCAACTGAGTTTGGGCTGGTTCACGAAGTCCAACTGGCTATCTTTCCCTGCCCCAGCTGAAGGAGCTGAAGCTCCGCCCCTCGCTGCCTAGTGCCTACCTACGACCCAGATAATGGACGCTATGTCAAGCCGAACAAAACCGTATAGAATTAGAATTTATTTGTTCAATGAGTGAAACATACAGATGCGTATAAATGAAATGTTCCCCTGAGCTGTAACAGTAAAAATGGACACCAGAGACAGCAGACAGTGAGCTCTCCAACTAGGCTACTTCTAACACATTAGCTACCATATCACCAAAATACCATCATTCTACACCGAGTAGTCTAATATCAATTTAGCGGTTTTCACTAACTCATAGCAGAGATACCTCTGGAAAAGTTATCTAGTATAATTATAACAAGCACACAGAACTGAGTGATGAACTGCTGGCGGCGGTGGATGGTCCAGGTGCGACCGGAGGATGAACGGTCGGAGGGGCGATGCTCGGTACGGCTCCGCGCTGCAAGAGAAGCCGTGTGTTGGTGAACCCCGTCTGTCTCTGGTCCATGTTAAAACTGTCCGCCGTGAAATGGTCAGTGCAGAGGCGGCTGTTGGAGTTTATCCGAAGCTTTCCATGAGTGTGGCTCTTCACAAAATCTATCCACCTATTTTTCCTTTCATTATCAATAGGGAACTTAAATGGCGTTGCAGCGCAGCTGGATTTCTTGCATCCAGGGACGATGCAGTTGTGGGTGGTGGGCAACATCCGGAAGCTAGCTAGCTAGCTGATGTAGGCTACAATAACAGTACAGCAGGAGGAGCCATTCAGTGATCTGGCGTAGATAGGGCGAAATGACGTAGATAGGGCATTTTGTGGCTCCGCCCATTAAAACCTGATCTGAAAACGGAAGAGAAACTGTTCTTCGGTTTAACTCCACATTTCAGTGTGACAAAGTCTTATCGCTTTGCACATGCTTTCAGGAACTCATTTCACACGTATATAATGTACTTAGAAGCAAAACATGGAATTTACTTTACAGGATCTTTAATGGGTTGGTAACTTGTATTGACACGATTAGTGATAACTTTGAATCTTATTTCAGAAATCTGTTTGGATTTCAACTTTGGAGGCATATTTGATTGAGGCACACGCTGCAGGCTGTCAAAACAGACAGTAAGTGGAAACACAACACACATTAGTCACACAATATTCAGTGTTAAGTTGAACACCATTATTAAAAATGATTACTGTAAATATGGAGAAACAGTAAAGTTACTTTGAATCTTATAGAAATGAAGAGGAGGGGTGACATCAGCAGTTGTTTCTCACCAAAGACTAAAAGGACACCAGCACAGAAAGATGCATCTGGAGAACAGGTGATGGAAATAGAGGCTGAGCAACAGAGAAGTGACAAGGTAGAAAGCAAAGATGACCAGGCACATGACGAGGTGGAAGGAGACAAAAAAAAGCAACAGGAAAGTGTCAGTGATAAGTTAGAAGGCAAAGATGACCAGGCACAAGACGAGGTGGAAGGAGAACACCACAGAGATGAAGAGATGGAAGAGGGAGAGCATCACAGAGATAAGGTGCAAGAGGGAGAGAGCGAGAGACAACAAGACGATGTACAGAGCTCAGACAGTGAAAGGGAAATGATAGTGCCTGAAGCATTACAAGTTGGCTCCAGTCAAACTGGTCCACATGGTATGAAAATTGTTACTACATAGTATGTTACAAAATTTTATGCTGCAAATTATGTTATTAGTAGTTGATATATTTTATAATCAGATAAGCTCTATTTCAGTTTCAACATTATTATTTCAATCTCTCCCCCCCATCTTCTAGACATATCCAAGTCCAGGTGTGAGGGTCCATCTCAGCCGAAACGGGAGAGTTTTCCCAAGACCCTCCAGGGAGGAGCCAGAAGAAGCTTCCGAACAGACTGGTACAAAACTAATTCATGGCTGGAATACTCACAGTCCAAAGATGCAGCTTATTGTTTCCCCTGTAGACATTTCTCTCTACCTGATGCCCCAAAGACGGTTTTTACCTCAATGAACGGGTATCGTAATTGGAAAAAGATAGTGTCATCGCTTCCACCTTGGGACAGCATGTAGTTCCAGATAGCAAACACACATTTTGTGTCAATGTGTACTATCCAGTTATGGATAACATGATTGGAGAAATAGAAAGACGGTTTTCTAACACAAATTGTAACATAATGCAAGGTGTCCAGGCACTAAATCCGTCAAGTACTACTTTTTTGAGAGAGGAGGCTGTTCTTTTATTGGCTAATGCTTATGATTCAAATACTGAGGATCTTAAACATGAGTTACATCAGACGAGGAGAGTACTAGAGAGAAAAAAGAAGGAAATGGAGTGTCCTACCACATTGATGGAGTTTGCTCATTTTTTGGACCCATACCAGGAAGTTTTTTACGAGTTGTTCAGGTTGTGTAAAATAGCAGTAGTTTTACCGGTGAGCAGTGCATCGTGTAAACAAAGTTTTTCAACTCTTCGGATCATAAAAAATCACTTGCGGTCTACTATGACAGAGAATAGATTATCAAGTTTGGCTGTACTCAGCATTGAATCAAAACGCACTAAAGTTTTGGATCTAAATACGTTTGTGAGGTGTTTTGCTGAACAACATGGTAATCGCCGCATTCAGCTCTTGTAGGAATGCCAATATCAAGCTCTGCTTACTGGTGAACTGAGATGTAAGTGTATTTTTTTGTGGGGGGACTGACCCCTAAAACACATTTTAAATTGTTATAATGTACAGTATGTATACTGGATGTAAGTTAAAACAGTATTTTTGTTGTAAGGTGGGATAATCAGTTATTATTCATTAAACTTTGTCTGCCACCTAATGTTTCTAAGGCTTTAATAATGTGCCATAATAATGTATGTGTACTGTATGTAATGTTTTAAAATGTCTTAATTTGGGGGCATTCCAAGTAAACATTGTTCAAGTCTTTTGTCTTTTATTGTTAGGTACACAGGCCACCATGGTTAGACTGTGCACTGAAATTCTTAGGACTAGACAACGCAAGTACTCAGAACAAATGTAGACCTATGACAAGCTAACATGTATATACAATATACAATAAACCTCCTAAATATCCCAAATAATAAGCAATAGAGTAAACTAAACCTAGCGCACATAATATCTATACTAGCCTTATAACCTATACTAACCTAGAGACAAGTAGGGTATACTTAGTGCAATATTGCTGATTGTGCAACCATTAGCTAAAGTGACAGTGTGTAAAGTGACTAGTGTAAGTGTGTCGACAGTGTATCAATATACAAATCAATGTTCATTCAGAAGCCTGATGGCCCTTGGAAAGAAACTGTGGTTCAATCTACGTGTGCGAGACCAAATGCTTCGGTATAGTCTGCCAGAAGGCAACAGGATAAAAAGACTGGAGGATGGGTGGTAACAGTCTGATTGATTAATAATATAACTGCGATTAAATCAGCATATATACTTCTGCCACGGGGTGCCACCCCTCAAAATCTCCTGCCACCCTCTTGCCACCCCATGAATATTTTTCTAGATCCGCCCCTGAAATCCAGACAGGCTCTATGTAATTGACAAGGTAAGAGCAACACCAGTCATTCAGTCATTAATAGGTATAGGGCTCTTGTATGCCTGTCGTGTTATGTTTGTTTTAATGGAAATCTGGAGTGTATTACTCCTTTGGTGTGGTTCATATTGATAGGTGAGTACAGAAATACATCCCACTCCCATCATGCCTGGTGGATTTTGTGGGATTTTCTTTTGCTTAAAAGTCTTGGAAATACATTATTTCACATAGTATAAGATATGTATTTTTTATTGCATATAATTGGGTGAATAATATCATTTATGTTCAGATAACCTTCCAATCAGATGCACTGACAGTCAGACTGACTAATTCTTTAATTCAGTTCAATAAAATGGAGAGTGCTTGAAAACCACATTGTAAATGTCATGTATTAATGTAAGATATTGTATTTGTTGTTGGCTTTTCATAGATGGCAAAGGCTCCTCCTGTGCTGCTCGTGAGTGGAAACCCCTTCAGTGCTGATTGTGCAATTTGTCTTCACATGGATGGAAAGGACATTGCGAAGGTAGAGGACATCTCAATGGGAGTTGGTGCCCTACTGGGGATCTATTTCATCTTTGGAGTTAAATATGCAGAGAATGTAAAGAAGACACATTTTTATGCAGTGCAATGTTTCGTATCAATTAAGTACCAATCAAATTAAGTACCAATAGGGGTAATTAAAATGGCAAATGTCTTGCTCTAAATGTATAATGTAATATTTTGTATTCATTGAGATTTCTATTGATTTATTTTTGCAAATTAGAAATGATCAACAAAAAGTCTGATATGTAAATAAAAACATGCTTGAAAACTGTTTCACCATTATTATTGTTTTTATTGTTACTACTACTACTACTACTACTAATACTATTACTACTACTACTACTACTACTACTACTACTACTACTACTACTATTACTACTACTACTACTAGTACTACTACTCCTATTATTACTACGACTACACTACTACTACTACTACTACTAATACTACTACTACTACTACTACTATTACTACTAATACTACTACTACTACTACTATTACTACTACTACTACTACTACTACTACTACTACTACTACTACTACTACTACACAACTTCTATAAAGGTTCTTCACAGAGCTTCAAAAGGTTCTTCAAGTAACCTAATGAAGGGGTTCTTCTAAGAACCTTTTCTTGAAGGTTCCTCAAAGCACCATAAGAGGTTCCTCCACAGTTCAAAATTAAAGAACCTCCAAAGGTTCCTCAAGGATTTTGTTGTTTTAACAGTGAGTGCTTGTTGAAAGTTGGTAAGTGTGCCAGTGATCCAAATGACTGAGCAAAGGTGTAGAAGGGCAGTCCCTGATGTTTGTCACGGTTGGTGTTACAGTAGATGGAAAGTCTCTCTTATCAGTGGAAATGAAAGGCCCTCTTTATCTTCTCGAAGAAGCCATATTTTGGCAAAGACCCCATTTCCAATTGTCCTTTTTCTGCCTTTTTCTCTTCCTTTTCTTTCTTCTTCATTTCCTGTCTTTGCTCTTCTGCTAACCTTTGCATCTCTTTCCTTTCTAGAGCTTTCATTTTGCATCTCTCATTCTCCAGCTTAGTTTGAATCTCCATGTTTCTTTTTTCTGCCTGCTCCAGCTGCTTCCTCTGTTTCTTCTCCATCTTCTCCTGCGCCAGCTTTTCTGCTTTCTTCTGCTTTTCTATGAACTCCCTCTCTTTCTTTGCTGCTTTACCCTCCTCAGCCTTTATCTCATTCTCAATTTTCATCAACATGTCACTGTTGGAACTCTCCTCAACAGATGCCTCCTGTACTTGCAGCTTTGCTAGTCCACTCTCTAATCCTTCCTCCTGGTTGGCCATGGGGTGGGTGTAGATTTGAGTGTCCTCAGGAAGAGGTGTGCAGGTGGGATGCTTGACCCCGTGGGGGTGCCTGGCCTGAGCTTCCAGGGGTTTGGTGGTGGTGAGGCCCAAGTATGCTCCATCTTTACCCAGTGGGAGGGGTGTGGGGGTTGGGGAGACTGGCTGATGGACGGGGGACATTGATGGCAGTTTGATATCTGCTGTCTGTGTTGGAGACAAGAAAATTGTTAGCACTGTAATGTAATACCCAACACAAAGGACACTTTTCTGAAGTAAAAAACAAATGACATGTTGGCATATAGTCTTACCTCCTCAAGCAGTTCATCCAGTATCTTTAACTCCTCCAAGATGGTAGGAGACTTAAGCACCTGTGTGTGAGGTGTCTTGGTCTCCTGCAGAATTTCAAGTTTTTTCTTAGAGTTGAGCTCCTGCTCTTTCTGTCTCTGCTCTGCCTCCCACAGCTCTCGTTCCTTCTGCCTCCACTCTCTCCACCTCTCCTGCCTCTGCATGTCCCGACTGTCTTCTGCCAGCCTTTTCTCTGCCTCCCTTAGCTCTGCCAGCCTCTTTTCACGCGGCTTCTGTAAGGTCTTTTTCAGGTCTACCCACCTTTTAATTATAAGCCTCGTTTCAGCATCCTTCTGTGCTGCCTGCATCTTCCGGGCCCATCTCTGTTCTGCCTGTATCTGTGGCCCGCTTTTTACCGCCGGTGTCCGTTCTTTCTTTTTCTTATCCATCCGCTTCTTTCCTGGAAATCCGCTCATGTTCTCTGTTTCTGTTGGGAAAGAAAAGTGACTGCAGTGTTGACATAGACTTTTATAGTTATTTTACTCATTATGACCAACAGATATGACACATTGCTTTGTGACATCATAGCTACATTGTGACAACATTCTGACTCGTCCGCTGGACATTTGAATCTCATTTGAATGGCAAAAACATGGCGCATTCTGTGCTATCACTGTAAAACATTACATCCCCATCAGAGGTGTTGTTAGACATACAACTCTACTGGGGCACAGGCCAAGTAGAGTTGGAAATTCAAGCTTGCTGCGCACAATGCACTACTAAACTCCCCTTGCTTAACCCATTATACAACAGTTCAGGGACGCAAGTTTGATATCAGCTTTTGGCAGGGACATTTTTTTTAGCTTCATGTAATAATGTTTTTATGTTTCAGTCAAAATAAGATGATCAGGCATCTCATTTAGAAACTATCTTTAGTTTTGTAATGTTTTCTTAGCCTACCTATTCTGACTTGTGTGCCGAGTCTTCTGTGTGCGTGCTGCAGTGGCTATTTGGCAAGCTCAGAAGAGCGCGCTGACTTGGAATTCGGTTTGTTTTCGGTTAAACACTTTTACAAGCGTTGATTGGGATACTGCGTATTTTTTTTCCGGAATTATCAATCTAAATTAATGCACTGACTAATAAAGTAAATTGTTAAAACTCAAACTTTAGATTTTACTGGGGCACAGCAGATTTATACTGGGGCACGTGCCCCAGTTAAAAGGGTCTAACGACGCCCATGAGCCCCATAGTTATGACCACTTCATTTAAACTCAAAGCTCTGACAAGTTTTGGATTTTGGACTCAACTGTATGAGTTTTCGAAAATGAAACCTGCAATTAATTCAATGGTTGACTGCCAGATGTGTTGATTGAACTTGGGTATGTAAGTTAAAAGTTGAAGTGTAAAATTAGACATCATGAAGAATACCTTTGCAATGAACTGTGGTAGGTGTATATGCAGAGTATCTCTCAGGTAGTGATATGCCTTTGGACTATAGGGGTGGAACGGTACACTGAAGTCACGGTTCGGTTCATACCGCGGTTCAGACATCACGGTTCGGTACAAGTTCGGTACAACGGAGGGAAAAGCAAAACAAACCAGGTTCCCCTACGAGTGAATACGGCACATTGAAGATGACATGTAAATTCTGATTGCGTCAGTAATGTTTTTGGCCCTATTTGTAGGGTGATTTCAGGTAATGTGGGACACTTTTTGGTAGAGGCTCCAGTAAACTTAGGAACTGTTAACTCACCCCAGTGGTGTTTCTGTAAATGGTTTTAGGGCTTAGGAACATTTTCATGTTGGAATGAAATGGGAATGCACAGTATTTTAGGAGCTACACACTTTCAAACATAACATGACCCCCTCTTTTACTCAGGCAGCATTTTAAGGTAATGTGGGACAGCTTGTGTGGTAAGTGGGACAGTCATGTCTGTCAGCCTGCTAATATTAATAATAATTAGTTTATATACAACAATTCTAGGTGCAAGGGTGTGGCAAGATTCATTTTGACTTAAACAATAGGCATAAAGTGTAACTGATGTAAACCTTAGTGATCTGCAGTCTATGTGCTAGCTAGCTAGTCACGATGCGTTAGCATTTCGTTGGACTAGCGTTAGTGGTCACGCTTACAAAGCGCTGGTTCGATGACAGTGAAAGTTGTTATTTAGTTGGGAATTTAAGTGCAGTGTGATGCAGTATTAAAAATGTGAGAACCGTCGAATTAAAATACTTTTATAGCATAAACAAAGCATTACTAGATGTCCTACTTGAAGAATGCTGTCAGGTAATGTGGGACAGTCACATAAAACTTTTTTTTGTTTGTTGCTTTTACACATTTTTGTGTGTGTTTCAATCAGTGGTTAAACCCCTTCATTATGCTGCAATAGTACTCATTGTAACTTAATTTAAATTCCTTTGCCAGCCTTAATCATTGAGAAATAGAATGTCATGAGCATAATACGTTCTTCCTGAAGCAGTCAGTGATAAGCCGACGATGAGCCGACGTATCTGCGACGTTTGAAATAGAGCACAGAGATGAGAAGAAATCCGATCATTTGCCGATGCTTATCCGACGTTATGAATAGAACACGACGTTTCGATCTTAAGCCGACGTCGGCAAGACTAGGCTATGTGTGGGATCCCGCTGAACTTTCGATGCGTTTTTTTCTGTACGGACCTCCTGTCAAGCCAGATCACGCATACTCAGATGTCAGACAAATAAAAACCACTGCATAGTGACTAGAAGTGTTGTGAGTCCAGATCAGCTCTGGTGATTGGATGTCGGTTTTGCACATATTAAATCATCAAAATGCATAACTGTCCCACTTTACCTGATGTCCCATTACCTGAACTCACCCTATGTGTAGCCTATCTAATGGCTGGTTAAAGGGGTCATTGATTGCACAATTTTAAAATGTAGCTGTAAAACTAGGTTTTAGACCAGAGACAAAAAAGGTGGAGCCACGTACCTTTGTCACGCCCCAAAATGTGCTGCGAGCTGTTCTGTGTATTTCCACAGAATTACAAAGAAGAACGTTATTGTAGCATATTAAAATGGATTACGGTGGTAAATGCAGTGTTCCAGGCTGTACAGGGAATGCTGACACTTTTCAGAGTCTTCCTAAGGAACCAAACACTCGACGGGCTGTGATTGCAATCACTAACCCTAACCCTAAAACTTATGATAAATTACTATTTCCCTTTGCAGTTTCACTGGCCCATTTTACCTGAACAGCTGGCCCATTTTACCTGAAACTGCTCGTGCAAAAAAAGTTGGCACAGATGATGTTTCAAGAACTGTAGGGCCTAAATAATTATATTTTATTACATAATTTCAACACAAAATGATGAAAAACAGTCATTAGTAATCATAAAAACACATGGAACAAGCATATATGGTATTGTATTATTATCCCAAACGATTTACCAAAAAGTGTCCCATTTTACCTGATATCACCCTACAGAAATATCAGTTGTAAAAATGTCTGTATAAAAACTGACCCACCTGCAACCGACGCAAGCACACCACAATTCTGCATCCCCAGAAATTGTACCCTCTCTCAATAATAATTGGAATAAAGACCTGTTCAATTAAATGTACTCTTTCATCAATGTGAGCACATTCTCAGAATAATACAGCCCACCCCTGCCTCTACAGAAAATAAGAGTCTGGGCCTGGCGAAAAGTCTTAAGAGAAACTTTCTATGTCAACATTTTTCAAAACGCCCCATGTTTAGGGGGCAGAAGAACTAGTTTTTTCAGCCTCACTTATTGAAAGCAAATATTTTCACTACAGTATTTTTATTTGATTGATATGACTTGGCTTTAATTGCATTAACTGTTCATGCTATTGAAATCCTGTGGGTTATTTTACTACCAATTTTGGGAATTAAATTTGACTTAACACCATAAGTGTAGTGACCTTTATTTTGAAACATTTTGGTTCACTCTACCGGAAAGCAGTTTCCTTGTAGCCTGCTGCTGAGGGTCCAGCTGTAAAAATACTTGCAAAGATCCATCGGGTTGGTTGAGAGCTGTGGCTGATCCACAAAGTAGCCTACACAGATAATGGGACACAACATGCTGCCGCGGCGCATGTTCCTCTGGTGTATGGCTGTCATCTATATGTTTGCTTTTGTCTCCCTTTACCTCCAGATACCAGGTGAGATTACTAACGTGATCGCTTTTACCTGGATGAGAATCCTCTTTCTGGCGATGTAGCTAGCTTCCTAGCTAAAGTTAGTTTAATGCAAATGCCTCGAACTTTCTGTACTGCTGATGCAAAGATGAAACTTAATTGTAAATGTTTGCACTAAGTGCCTTATATAACTAAAAGCTAAACTGAACAAATATATAAACGCAACATGTAAAGTGCTGTTTCTCGACCTGAAATCACAAAATGCCGCATGAAGATTATAGTTTACAATATATGACCTAGTGAATAAATTCTAATTGACTGTAACATGCGTTTTCATTTTCGTTCAGTTTAGCTAGTGCTTGGTTTGGAGAGATGACTTACTTTCCCGTAACTTGGGTTTGAGTTAGAAACCAAACGGTTGCATAATGTTATCCTACAGTACCACTGAGTACTGTTTCTCTGTATATAAACTTTCTGGTTACTACTGGGTATCTTATCAGCTAGTGTGTTTTATATGTGTAATGAATTCATAGGTTTGTAGTGCTAGGCTAGAATTGTGTTCATTGTCTTTTCTTTAGGGAAATAATTTAGTATTTTAGAAAACAGGATGTGCATTCTCTTCACCCATGTGCATTAATCACAATAAAAAACAAACAACAAAAAACATTTTGTAATAGAAATGCACACATTCAGATTGTACCAGTTGAGTCCAGCGTTGTGATGTGAATGCTTGTATGTGTGTTGGAAGGTCTCTATGGTAATGAGGGACTGTTGCCTGCACGGTGGCAGCTGAGATACAGCGGCAAGCCTCTGTTGGACCAGATTCTGTCCTCTCCTACTCTGTTATGGCTGGGGCCGAAGCTGGGCCTGGACACGCACACTGCCATGGAGCTGCTTTGCCTGGTAGGGGCAGCCCTTAGCCTGGCTGCTACACTGCTGGAGAGTCTGAGAGACAGCCTAGTCTATTTCTGTTTGTGGGTGCTGTACCTGTCTCTGTACCAGGTGAGTTACAGCAGGTATAGTCCATCTATCTATCAGCTTTGTATGTCAGGCAGAATTTGTAATCTCCAACACTCTGTCTTAGGTTGGCCAGGTCTTTCTCTACTTCCAGTGGTGAGTGTTCTCGAACCGAGTGTGATGGAGGGTGTGAGTGACGTCCCGAGTGTGTGTTTAATTAACAAACGGGTTCCATCTGGTGTGTGTCTGACAGTCTGACTACTGTGAGCAGTCAGTCTATATTTGCCATGTCATGACGACATCTAAACAACTTCAGAGCACAACTGCTAAACAACCTCGGAGCATCACACACTATAAACACAAATTATTATTTCCTAGGCCACCTTATCTCTCAATATTTTCTTCTTTTTTTTTCCCTACTTGCCCTGATGGTATTCAGGGACAACCTGCTCCTGGAGACAGGGTTCCTGTGTGTCCTCGTAGCCCCCTTGACATTGGTGCGGGGGTCGAGAGGGGTCAGGGAGCATGACCCGATAACGTTCTGGTTGGTGCGTTGGCTGCTCTTCAGACTGATGTTTGCCTCTGGAGTGGTCAAACTTACCTCCCGCTGTCCCACCTGGTGGGGCCTCACAGGTGTGTGTGTGTGTGTGTGCGTGCGCTCCAAGACTCTTAACTCCTGGTATGTTTGTTGGCTTGACTCCAGTGTAATATGTGTGTTTAGCCCTGACCTACCACTATGAGACCCAGTGTATCCCTACACCCCTGGCCTGGTATGCCCACCAGCTGCCTGTGTGGTGGCACAAGCTCAGCGTGGTTGGCACCTTTGTCATTGAGATCGCAGCCCCCTTCCTCTTCCTGTGCCCTCTACGAAGGCTCAGGCTTGGGGCCTTCTACATGCAGGTGTGTGTGAGGTTTGGGGTTGGGGGTGGTGGTGGTTAGTTGTGTACATGTGAGTTGACTAGTTATTTCCAATCGTAAAACGTGATTAGATAACTTGAGGAACCAAACCGTTTGTCTCTTCGTTTCTTTGAGTGCCCTCTTGTGGTGTGTAGGTGTTACTGCAGGTGCTAATCATCACATCTGGCAACTACAACATCTTCAACCTGCTGACTCTGGCTCTCTGTCTGTCCCTGTTGGACGATCAACACGTGCATTTCTGGCTACGCAGGTCACAGAAACCGAACAGCTGTGGTATGGTCATACACACACATCTATGCACACTTAGGTATTTTCTTGTGTGGGTGTAATGTCCATCCTCCTTGTTTCCATTCAGGTTCCAAGGTGTTTTCTTGGGCCTGTTTGATGGTGGAGCTGGCAGTGTGGTCTCTGATGTTCTATGGAGCAGTCATATGCTTTGAGCTGCAGTTGGACTGGGACAAAGGGAGTGTCCGCTCAAGGACAGGTGTGTGTATATATGCGTGTGTGTGTGTGTGTGTGTGTGTCTAGACAGTACCAATCTGAGATTGTTTTGCTTTTTCAATCTTGCAGCATTCACCTACCACCAGTTTAACCAGTTCCTGAAGACTGTCACCATTCCCAGTGTCTGGTTGGGCATCCTCTCTCTTACCTGGGAGGCGGTCACTGCCATGTTCAGGTGTGTGTCCTCACAAAGGAACTTACAAAGGTGTGTAAAAAGTCTTGCCAACGGTTGTTTGTGTGTGTTTTCTCAGGTGTGCGTGTGTTCAAGGCTTTCTGAAGAGATTCTGGGGGACTCTACAGTGGATAGTGTTTGCTGCTGCTGCTGCCTCCATTTTCGCCGTCAGTCTGGTGAGTGACCTGGCTGGTCGAGTCCCCCTCCCCTCGTCCACACATGTTGCATGGGTGATACGTTAGGGATCGGAGCCAAACGGGTGCATCCACCTCTGACATTCTACAGGACGAAGAGTGAGGTGTTTGCGTTGACTGTTTCCCTCCAGGTGCCTTTCACCTACGTGGAGTACGACTCTAACGCCAGCCTGTGGCCGGGGGTCCGCCGGGCGTACGAGGCGGTGGACCGCTACCAGCTGGTCAACTCCTACGGCCTGTTCAGGAGGATGACCGGGGTGGGGGGGCGACCTGAGGTGGTCATCGAGGCAAGCATGGACAGAGTGACGTGGACGGTGAGAGACTGGGGAATACGGAGTGGAACGAGTAGAGGGGGAAGCAAGGGATGGGCTTGTTTTTTTGAAATGGTCCGGCTTCGGTTTATTGGATTGTGTGCGGTCAGTGGATACGTAGCACACCTGTTAACCCTGCAACCACATCCACCTTCAGGAGATCGAGTTCATGTATAAGCCAGGGAACATGAGTGCCCCCCCTGCGGTGGTTGCTCCCCACCAGCCCAGGCTGGACTGGCAGATGTGGTTTGCTGCCCTGGGACCCCACACACAGGCCCCGTGGTTCACCAGCCTCGTGTACAGACTGCTGCAGGGAAAGAGAGACGGTACACACATACTCTGTCTGTCTGTCTGTCTATCTCTCTCTCTCTCTCTCTCTCTCTCTCTCTCTCTCTCTCTCTCTCTCTCTCTCTCTCTCTCTCTCTCTCTCTCTCTCTCTCTCTCTCTCTCTCTCTCTGTCTGTCTGTCTGTCTGTCTGTCTGTCTGCTGTTGCATGCTGGGAGTGAGTGTGCGGAGCGTCTGGAGGGTGGCTGTGAGTGTGGCTGGATACCCTGCTGTTTGGTTTGTGTTGCTGTTTTTTCATACTGTATTCCCTTTACCATGTCTGTGTCACTGGTCTGTTCGTCACAAGCACTGGTTTGGTTTCGGGGGGGATGGGGAGATCAGGAATCTGCAGCCAACTTTTTTACATGGGTACATGAGTGTAAAAAACGCCTCTTGGATGAATAGCGCAATAGTACTGCTTCTTGATGCTGTAGACAAAGCAAACATGCTAGTAGAGCAGGGGATTGTGCTGAAGGACACCCAAACACAAGTGTTCCCCCTTACAAACCCAGCTAAAAGGGTCACGCTTTCCAATGTGCCTCCTTTTCTTAGAGACGCTGTTTTAGAATGGGAGCTATCCCGACATGGTCAGCTAGTCTCGGCGATCAAGAAACTATCCATGGGTGGAAAGTCTGTGTTAATGAGACACGCAGTATCGCATAGAAGAAAAGTTCACATGATACTAAAAATGGATTATGGAGAGCTAAACATTGCCTTCAGATTTAAGATGGAAGGCTATGATTATGTGATTTTTGCTACCACCGAAAGGATGAAAGGTTTTGGATGTGGAAGGGAGTGACATCTAGTGCGTTCGTGCCCAGCGCAGGGGAGCAAAGACCAACAGCTTGACGGCCCAGCTCAGGCAGATGAAGGCCCTAGTGATGCCCCACAGACGGGACATGAAGCCCCGGGAGGGGAAGCGGGTAGTGGTGAGATTGATGTGAACGGTGGAAGGGAGGAGGTGGGGCAAGAGGACGCGAGTGTCAGTAGGCCGGAGTTGGAGAGCGAAGAGGACGATAATGAGATGGGCAAGGAAACGGACGAGGCCGTGGCAGAGTCTTTACTAGCCAATGAGGAAACCAAACTAATGGACGAAGAGGCAGCACTCAAAGTCCCTACAACCAAGCGAAAGTCAGGAACGGGAGACACAGGATTGAAACCTAAAAGAAAGACCAAGCGGGCCAGTCAGCTAAAAAGGCATCCCTGGCGAGCAGGAGGTAGACAGCGGGTGCACACTAGAGCATATTACGCTCCTTTCTAGAGAACACAAAGGGGAAAAAGAAGGTGCAAGTGGGAGATCACTTTTCGGACACTTTTTTATTTATTGAATCTGCCATCTCGCTCATGAAAACTACTGAAGGGGAGTCCATGACGAGCCAACAGGTCTGCAGGCTCAAGAAAATTGTACAGAAACTGAAACTTACGCCTTTTGCTAATGAAGTTCAATTGTCGCAATCATGAGCTCGGTTTAATTTTTTTTTCAGGGATATTGTGTATGTTAAACAACTGTCTAATGGTGGATATAAAGGTTGCATCTTTAAACCTTAACGGGGCCGAAGTGCCAAAAAAAGAGCAACTTTATATGAGCTGATAAAGGTGAAGGCTCGAGATGTTATCTTGATAAGGAGACCCACAGCGATGCTGCCAATGAAGTAGATTGGCGTAGGAGTGGGAGGGGAATGGGGTACTCAGTCATAAAACTTCCATTAGTGCTAGGGTGGCAATACTGTCCGCCAAAAACTTCTCACCAGCCTCCTATGAAGTGGAGGACAGGCTGTTAAAAGTGAAAGCTAAGTTTGAAAATGTAACGTGTATTTTGTAAATGTCTATGCACCAATGGCAGCCGCAGAACGGCTGATTTTTTTACACAAGTTGTCCGAAACACTTTCTGAATGCAATATGGAGGAGTATCTATTTCTTGGTGGGGATTTTAACAGCACGACAAGTGATTCAGACAGAAACCATACAGAACCCCACATGGCCTCCCGCTGTAGCCTGGTGTGCCTAGTTGAGGCCCATGAACTATGTGATGTATGGCGGAATCTAAATGGTGACACTAGACAATAAAATTGGGCTTGGTAAACCCAGGGGAAACACTGAGAGAGAACTTGTTCTTTTTGTGAGTATAGAGAAACAATTTTCCATTGCTTCATGGAATGCGACAGACTGCGCATACAGTTCTTTTGTCACTAGATAAGTTGTTCCGGGCTGTGGGAGATGTCATTAGTATCTCCGGTTTCATTGTAGGCCATCCCTACCGGAAAAAAGACGAGATGCGAGAGTCGAGACTTAGCAACGGATGTTGCTAAGTTCAAACACATTTGGGGGTGGGAAAGAGCACTCTGTTGCATAGAGGAGGAGGAACTAGTGTTTGTGGATGCCTTAAGCTAGATGGGGTTTCTGCTTGTGTCAATTTGTGCTAGTGCCTGTGGTCTTGTGTTAGCCTGGTCCTAACCGGACCCTAGTACATTTCATTTGTACAGAGGGTCTGGGATCGCTCCATTGACAAGCGTTAACTTCCTTGAAGGCGGGTACTCTGATGAAGTTCAAAACTATTGGATCTGCCCAGAGCCACTCTGATCTGCCATAACCAATCGCTAGCGTTCGCCTTAGCCAAGTCCTCTACTGTAATGGAGCTAGCTGTCGTAGCTGGAAAATCAAACTTTTCCCGAACCCCGTGGGGAGGAGGGCCAAAACATCATGGCCACCAACAAAAGATTGTTCTTGCTCCGGCTTTACCTTTTGGATATTTGGCAGCGTTGCCACAACAGACCGAATGAATGGCTTCGCTCGCATCTTTCTCCGCTGCCATTACTGAACTACAACTCAAACTAGCACACGACATCAACGTCATCGTTCTCAGCCACTCCCTCTGTTCGCTGATTGGCCATACAAAAAATTGATTTGAGAAAACCGACTTATATGCCGAATTCCCAGACCTAGTACAGAAGCAAAATCTAAATTGAGCGGAAGTACGTAGGAGGGCAGTGCCAGGCTAGTCTTGTGTGTGTTTGAATTGGGTTTTTTTAATATTTTTTTTATGTATTGTTGTGCTCTGTGTGTACATAGAATAGTGTAATGTCCAGCCAATCCATAAGGGACAAATAAAGGTGTGTTGAAACTCAAACTCTCTTTCTGTTTCGCTCTCTATCTCTCACTCTCTTTCTCTCACTCACTCCCTCCCTCCCACACACACACACCACACTTTTTTTTAGACAGTCCGTGTGTGAACCAGATCTTTTTTTCTGTCTTTCTGTCCAGTAATTGAGCTGATCCAGTCCGATGTGTCTCGCTACCCATTCCTGCAGCAGGCTCCCTCCTACATCCGAGCCCACCGCTACAAATACTGGTTTACAGAGCCCAAGTCTGATGGGTCAGCACACACACACACACACTCTTTTACCTGAATTTTTGTGTGCTTGTATGTAACACACTCTGCCTTGTTCGTAGCTCGTACCCTGACCGATGGTGGAGGAGGGTGTACTCAGAGGAGTTCTATCCCACAGTGCACCTGGGTGACACCTTCCTGGAGAGCATGCTCAGTCAGCATGGGCTCAAGGTAAACACCAGAACGTAAACAACAAGCATGTAGGAAAACACGATCGGCAGCACTGACAAACTGCTGTGCCCACTGGTTTTGAGGTGGTATTGGTCTCATTCTGGTGTGTAGGGACTTGTAACCTGACTGTGTGTTGTGATGGTGTGTGGTGACAGGACAGGTCTCCTCCCTGGCGTGTTCCAGAAGCCCCTCTCGCACAGGCTGTGAGGTGGGTACGCTCCCAGGTGAGGGGTGTGTCGGCCCCTCTGCTGCTCTGGAGCCTGTTTGCCTGCAGTGCCACCATCTGTCTACTCCGGGGACTGCGCCACTCCTGTGCTACTACACACAAACACAAACCCACCGCAACCAATTCTGACCACACGGACACCATACCTGATGGTAACTCCTCGCTGGAGGAAGAGCACCAAGAGAAGGAGGGGAAGGAGCTGAAAGATGATACAGTAGAGGAAGAGAATTGTGAAGGAAATAGTGTAGCAGAGGAAGACAAGCAGATGGAGGAGGAGGTGGAGGAGGATGATGAGGAAGAAGAGGGCAAGGTGAGTGAAAAGGATGACATGGAAATGCTACGAAAGAGAAATATTACGTGTGAGGATGAGAGGCAGGGCAACTACCCAGTTAGTTGAAGGCTATCTGTCCAAATTACCTGTTTGTCTTATTTTCTCTGACTAGAAAACAGATTGTATTTTTCATGTTTTCAGTCTGAGAAAATAAAACATTTGTCACGCATGTCACACCTGCCTGTGAGTTATTAAATATTCTGCATACTCTACCCTTCAGACTGTATGGCCTACAGATAGCTTACTAGCCATTTTCTAACTGTTTCTGCTTGTCTCCACTGGTTACAGTTGTGCCAAGATGATGTTTGGTGATGTATTATGTACGTTGTGTGATCGTGTTGTCATGGTTGATAATGTCAATCTCGGTTTGTCATGATTATAGGGGCACTTCTGTGGTAAGAATCAGACAATGGAGGAGAACATATGATAGAAAGTGTCATATGTAAAAAATATCATGTTCTTTTTGATACTATGCTGACAATCAAGAGAACATACCTTTTGGTATAGTTCCATGTTTTTGTTTTTGTGTCTTGTGTGTGTTAAATGTTTGCTATGCCTCTAAGATACTGTAAGTATTTTAACCAACTGCACTATTTCCCATTTCCACAAATGTTTTTTTTTCTACTTTTGTCAGTGTTGCAAAAAAGTACATCGCAAAACTATATCTTTTGGACACTTTTTTGTATCATTTATAATAAAGCAAAAATTGACACGTACTTTTACTTTTATTGTTTAATTGTTTAATTAATCAAAATTGTATGAACAATATAGGCATTTCACAAGGAAAAAAAAGGGAAGGTGCTTTAGAGCGTGTGTTTCAGTTACCACCGCAGAACTCCAGGGCAGTACTTGTTGATGAGAGACTGGTAGTAAGGCTTGAGGTTTTCAACATCAGGCAGATCTGTGCTTTTAGTGTAGAGGTCAAACTTACTGTAGAGGGCACAGAACAAAGGTCAGATCAGAGACAACGGCAACAAACCATTTAGAGAGCATGTGTGTTAGAGGGACCTACTTGAACTCTGACCCAGGGCAGCATGCGTAGGTCTTTGTCATTGCACAGGTGCATGTAGTCGCCATGGGAATGCCAGGGGTAGAAGGAATGGAAGCGGATCATATAGAGACCCTGGGGGAGAGGGTGGAAACAGGTGAAACTCGGTCATTCACTCCCTCACCTACACTTGTTGAACTTCAGGACTCTGTAGAGATACTCTGTAACAAAACAAGATACGTTAGGAGTATCCTTCTCGTGTTGAGGTCAGAGGGTACTGTATCTGCTGTGTAGATACTCACCATCATGGCCCCAGGACATCAGCACATTGTCCAGCCCACAGTTGGAATTGTAGATCCCACACTCAGTACTAGAGAGACAGAAGGAAGAAGACCCTGAATCAAAGGGCCACAGCTTGAACCAATTTGATGGGATGTTTGAAGAGAGACATTATTGTACTTGTAAGCGTGGTTTTCCTCGTCTGGGCTGTCCAGGAACGTTTTGTCTCTGAAGACGATGCCGTTTTGAAACCTGCAGCCCACTGGGAATGTGTCCCTGACTACAGCCCACTGCAATACAGCGTCACAGTTAGCCTAGCCTGGCCTATCTTAGCCTAGCCTAGTTTAGCCTATCATGGCCTAGCCTAGCCTGGCTAAGTAAGTCCATGTGTTTCACCTCTCACCTGGGGTTCCCCCCACAGTGCCATTATCTTCCCGATGTCATGGATCAGACCCACCAACTGGAACCAGTCTAGGGGAGAGGAGGGGATGTGTTAGACTAGTGTGTTTGTGTGTTGGAGGTTGTGCACGTTTACCTTTGTCTGGGTGTTCTTTGCGTATGCCCTCAGCAGTCTGGAAGGCATGGAAGGAGTTGGGAAAGTCCACATCAGGATCAGATTCATCCACCAGCTGGTCCAAAGACATGATGGCCTCCATCACCCCCATCTGGGCATGTCCACAGTTGGACCAATCAGAGTACTGCAGAGGCGGAGGAGAGGGCGAGGTGGAGAGAGAGAGAAGGTCATGGTAGTATTACAGGTGGGCGTATTCAGCTGTCCTTTTCTGCCGCACATTGCATATCTGCTTTCGAAACATTTCTGTTCTGATTTCTGTGAAACATGACTTGGTACAAAATGAACTTTTCCGAGTGGAGCAGAGTGCTTTTTCTTTGCCATGCTCTCCCAGCACACAAACCTTTTGTTTGACAAAGTCCAGGGTCTGGTTGGTGTGCTTCAGCTTGTACGTGTTTAACACACAATCGATCAGACTCCCACTCTGTCACACACACATACACACACACTGTTGTGCACACAAAGTACCCACAATAAACCCTTAAGACCCCCTTCACGACCTGTTGGAAGACGAGCTGACGTTCACCTCAAAGTTCCTGTACTCAGCCTGGTCTTTAGAGTCAGTCTCCAGATTTGGTCGATATGCCAGAGACGGGTCTGGGCCCTTGGAACACATAGACAAACAGGCTGATGTATACGGCTGATACAGACATTAGACGGCCAAACAGACAGACACAAATGAGACATCTTTTTCGCAAGAAAACATGCATGCCGTTTTGAAAACTCCATCTGAACTAACCTAGGCATAGTACTCTGTCCTATAACCCTGTTTCATGTTGAATATGGATCATAGATCCATATTGTGTATTTATCCTTTTAAATCCATTGAAACGTCTGATAGTGAGGTTTGGCATAGGCTTAATAAAACCACAAAACTGTAATTCGTCTTCAATTCTAAGTAGCTGCAAAATATGGTTGCAAAAATAAATATATACCAATAAAAAGCTAACTAGTTGGTTCCATTGTCCTGTAATAGGCAGGCCTGAACCAACACACTAGAGGACATGTATACTATTAACATCAAGCATAATATGTTGCTGAATGATGTTCATGTTGTTGCATGATGTATTGAAGCATCTGCGAGCATGTGTTATCTTATAGTCTATGAAATGTTACTTGTCACAGTGCTAGCCCATGTCAAAGACCTTCCTATGCTAAAACCCCTACCTAAAAGAGACACAAATACCAACACAGTATTGTTCTGTCTGACGTACACGGTTAACGACCCTCATGTTGAGTAGAAGAGTAGTCCCAGGAGATGAGGATGTGTGTGAGAGGAAGCTCTTTTTAGCTGGACTGCTGTCAAACTCCTCTATATCTGTCAGTCCAGCATTTCTGCACAGGTTGTACAGGAAATGTAAACACACCAATGTGTTCACGATTAGCAGGAGCAGAACAAGATTTGCAGGAGCAGAAAACGATTTGCAGAAATTTACAGAAATAAAGGTTCATCGGTTGTCCTTCACATTCACACACTGTTGTCTTTATACTTAACAGATCATATACTGGACTGGGGGTCAGATGGCTGAGCGGTTAGGGAGTCGGGCTATTAATCAGGTTGTTGGTTTGATTCCCGGCCATGCCAAATGACGTTGTGTCCTTGGGCAAGGCACTTCACCCTACTTGCCTCGGGGAGAATGTCCCTGTACTTACTGTAAGTTGCTCTGGATAAAAGCGTCTGCTGAATGACTAAATGTAAATGTAAACATATGATGTCCCAAAGGCCCAACTCCTTCTCAGGTCACCTTCTGGCAGCAACCTTGCAGATGGGTTTCACTGTGCAACCAGGCCTACCAAGCTGCTGCTGGGCCAAGAGCTGATTGTAATGGCACACTGGGACTTGCAGATTACCTGAAATAAATATTTGTCTTTCTGCTGTGTAAGATGTAGGCCTACTGCTTTTAACTTGAGTTGAACGCTGTTAAACACTGCCATGGTCAGCAAACACTTGCCATGTCTACTTCAGAAAGGATACTGTTCACAGCTGTATGAGTCAATAGGACATTACCATTACCTGAATGACTTGTAGTAGTGATCGGGAGGTTATGCCTGTTCTGATGATGGCATAAACCATGTTAGATTGTTGGCTCTATGTGCATTGTTTGGGTCTCCTCTCCATTGTTTTCTGTTTTGTCGTTGGTTCTGTTGCAGGATGGCAGGCAGGTAGAGGAGCTGTGATTGCTGCAGGGGCACACCTGTGATCTGTGCCTTGGTCCTTAATAAGCTGTGCCCTAACAAGCTGGGTCTCTCCATTACTAGCAGGAACATCATCACTGTTTGCTTTTTAGTGTGTAATGATATATTCACTCTACACTTGCACTGATCCCACACCCATTCCATACACTTCTAATTTACCAACCATTTCTTTGTAAGCACTTTTTATTAAATAAATACATTGTTATCCTTATTACCGTGGCTTGTCACTTCCTGAAGTTCTTATCTAATCTTCCTATGAATCAAGTTATGACAGCATTAAACAAGCCCTGGTTGGCTACACACCTCATGTCGGGCTTATACAGATGTGTGTATTGGCACTGTATTGGATATTCAATTCTTCTGCCTCTCTCCATCTCCCTGGTCCTCCCCCAGCACCAGCAGCTCCCTGTCCCCCTGGTCCTCCACCAGCACCAAGGGTGTGCCCAGAAGCCAACACCTGTGACATAACCCTGAGACTGCCCATACACACAACCCATGTACAGTTCAAACAGTACATGGTGTCTAG
Organism: Osmerus eperlanus; assembly: GCF_963692335.1. Classification (NCBI taxonomy): domain Eukaryota; kingdom Metazoa; phylum Chordata; class Actinopteri; order Osmeriformes; family Osmeridae; genus Osmerus; species Osmerus eperlanus. The sequence goes on from NC_085022.1 coordinate 12,969,552, forward strand.
GATAATACAGTCACCCACCTTTGGGCAGGCATAATGTCACAGCCACAAACGTGACCCCGTTTTTGGTTTTGCCCTGCCCTACTGTGTCCGTGTCTGCAATTGTCTTCACCTGTGTCTCATTCAGTGGTTTCAGTTCTTGTTTGTATTATCATGTCCACCTGTGTCTTGTTTGGTTCTGTGTATTTTAGGTTCCTGTTTTGTGTCCAGTCTTTGTCTCGTCCTTACCCTTGTTAACGTGAGTACCCTGTCCAGTGCCGGTCCTTCCTACACTTTTCACAACGTACTAACATAGTCAGGTGGCTGAGCGGTTAGGGAATCGGGCTAGTAAACAGAAGGTTGCTGGTTCGACCCCTGGCTCTGCAAAATGACATTGGGCAAGGCACTTCACCCTACTTGCCTCGGGGGAATGTCCCTGTACTTACTGTAAGTCGCTCTGGATAAGAGTGTCTGCTAAATGACTAAATGTATGACTAAACGTACGGACGCCGCTACGCCAAGCGTCTGACAATCACGGACGCCGCTACGCCAAGCGTCTGACAATAATGGACGCCGCTACGCCAAGCGTCTGCAATCACGGACGCTGCTACGCCAAGCGTCTGACATTATGTGGATAGCTAGGAAGATAAGCAGCTAGCTCACCATTATGCCATATCGGTATTATCATCTCGTGAGACCAGAAGTGACCATGTGAGGCGATCCTTCGATTAAAGTCAAGTTTTTTTAACATCTGTTGTCAATTTTGTCAATTAAAAGTTGTAACTAACAAAGAAGTTTCACACATTCGTTTTTACTTTGTAACTATAGTTTTAAAAGCCTTCAGCAAACTGTGCAACTGGCTGGCTAGGCGGGCTTGCTGTCATTGGTTTTTGCCTTTCCTCACATCCCAGTCCCCAATCAAAGTTGTCAGTTTGCCTGTGTTATCGAATATGATAGTTTGGAGAAAAGTACAAATGTGTATCGATATATCCTTCTCAATTACACTAAATTGTTAGTTTACTTGCTGTGCCAACTAGCACTAAACCCCATATTTGTATGTCACTTTGTATAAAAGTGTCTGCTAATATCAATGAATACAATGTCTAAGAGTCTTATGACTCGTGAATTTTCCATTAAAATATGACCATTCTATGAATGTACATCTATACCTCCTGGGGACCCAGACCAGATCAAGACCCATCTAACACGGCACACAATACCCAAACCCAAATATTCTAATTCATGTAATTCTTCAATATTGAATCAAACAACTATAACCACTCCTGACTTGTTTCAGTTTTTTGTATTCAAATAATGATGCCTACACATTTAAGTAATTGTAGGCCTATAAATGCTATTATTGTATGTTCTAAAAGTAACAACAAATAAATCAACAATAACAATTGTTAATAACAATAAGAGTCTGATTTTAACCTTTTTATATTTAGCTGAGACATCTTTAACCTCTCCCTCAGCCTGTCTGTACTCCCCACTTGCTTCAAGAGGACCACCATCGTCCCTGTGCCCAAAAACACCAAGGTCACCTGCATGAACGACTATCGCCCGATATCACTGACCTCTGTCATCATGAAGTGCTTCAAGCGGCTAGTCAAAACATTCATTTTCTCATCGCTGTATCCCACCCTGGACCCTATGCAGTTTGTATACCGGTCCAACAGGTCTACAGACGATGCCATCACCCTGACTATGCACACTGCTCTCTCCCACCTGGACAAAGGAATATGTATGTGAGGATGCTGTTCATTGACTACAGCTCAGCATTCACCATCATCCCCTCCAGACTCGTCTCCAAGCTTGTGGACCTGGGACTAAGCACCTCCCTTTGCAAGTGGATCTTCAACTTCCTGACGGGGAGGCCACAGGTGGTGAGAATCAGTGACCGCATGCTGCTTCAGGTCAGCTGCAAGCAGGTCAGCTGCTTCAGGTTCCTCGGGGTGAACATCAGCAATGATCTCACCTGGTCTGCTCACACGGTAGTTAAAGCTGCCCGGAAACGCCTGTTCTTCCTGAGGAGACTGAAGAAGTTTGGCATGGACTGAGTCAACCTCACTAACTTTTACAGATGCACAATAGAGAGCATACTGACTGGTTGCATCAGTGTGGTATGAGAGCTGCACAGACAGGGACCGCAAGGTCCTACATAGTGTGATCAGGTCTGCTGAGTTAATCATCGGCAGGAAGCTTCCAGCCCTACAGGACACCTACCACACGATGCTTCAGGAAAGCTGGCAGGATTCAAAGAGACTGTTACCACCCATCCTTCAGTCTTTTTACCCCGTTGCCTTCAGGCGGGCAATACTGAAGCATTCGGTCTCGCACACGTAGACTGGAGAATAGTTTATTTTCCAAGGGCCATCAGGCTTCTGAATGGACACATTCTCACCACTTTCTCACTAACCACTTTACACACTGTCACTTTCAGCTACTGGTTGTACTATCAGCAATATTGCACTAATTGTTACCCCACTTGTCTTTAGGTTAGTATAGGTTTATACGGTTAGTGTAGGTTAATATGTGTATTATTACAGGTTAAGTATACTGTATTGTATATTATTTTGTATATTTAGGAGTTGTTATTTTCTTATCATAGATGTAATCTATGTTCAGGGTACTTATATGTTATGCCAGGTTGCTTTGCGTTGTCGTGTCCTAAGAATTTCAGTGCCCAGTCTGACCTTGTGTTGTTCTGTGCATCTGACAATAAAAGACTTGAACTGGAACTCAGCTATCAGACTAAAGGGTAGAACAGTGGTGAAAACCAATCCTCCTGTGGACACATAACAACTTAAAATACATGAAATGGTATTACATTTTAAAACCAGCACATACAACTCATATTCACCTCTTCTTTGTCAGGGACACATAAAAAGGCTCTCTCTTGATAGTGACTTAGGACTCCAGCAAATAATATTGTCCAAACATTGAAAGCAGGCACAAGGACAAGTAACTTTAAATGCAAAAACATAGTTTATTATCAAAATAGTAAGATAATCAATACATTATGACAATGTAACAAAATCAATACAGAAACAAACGCTACCTTCAGAGCAAACAATAACAAAGGTATTTTAAATGCAAATAAACATAGCGCACCTAACCTGAGCAAGTATAGGAGGCTAATCAAACTCAGTGATTGGTTTAGCTTCTCCTTTTGTAAACCCATCCTGCATACTAAAGTAGCGATGCCGGCTATATGAAGAAACAATTGCCTGACACATACAAATTCAAATGGACCATCACCGGTACTTGGCTGCAGTAAGCCAAATATTCCTTTGCAAGACAAGAGAATATGTAAACACATTTTGGGCCTCTGCACGACAAAACTCTAGGCTATCAAACCAGCAAATATACATTTTACAACACTGAAAACATTACTAGACACTAAAGATTAAGAATCCTTCAAACGTGATGCATAAAATACGAAATTAATACCAAACATGACATGAAAACTTGGGTCATACAGAAGTTCTTTTAGGTGGTGACTGCTGGGACAGCTTGGCCCCAGACATCACTGCTTTGGGTTTTTTCTATTGTGGACACGCAGGCGACTCTTCAGATGGTCATTTGTTTTACCTGAATAGTCACAGAGGTCACCGCTGTAGGCCTTTTCTCCAGTGTGGATCCTGAGGTGCCTTCTAAAATTGTAATTCTGGCTAAAGGTTTTACCACAGAGGTCACAGCTGTAGGGCTTCTCTCCAGTGTGGATTCTGCTGTGAACTGTCAAACTGCTATCATTGCTAAAGGTTTTACCACAGAGGTCACAGCTGTAGGGCTTCTCTCCAGTGTGGATCCTGAGGTGCCTTCTAAAATTGTAATTCTGGCTAAAGGTTTTACCACAGAGGTCACAGCTGTAGGGCTTCTCTCCAGTGTGGATTCTGCGGTGAACTGTGTAATGGTTAGCTCTGCGAAAGGTTTTACCACAGAGGTCACAGCTGAAGGGCTTCTCTCCAGTGTGGATCCTGCTATGAACTCTGAAATCGCCAGCCTGGCTAAAGGTTTTACCACAGAGGTCACAGCTGTAGGGCTTCTCTCCAGTGTGGATTCTGCGGTGAGCTGTAAAACTGCTTTCACCTCTAAAGGTTTTACCACAGAGGTCACAGCTGTAGGGCTTCTCTCCAGTGTGGATTCTGCGGTGAACTGTGTAATGGTTAGCTCTGCGAAAGGTTTTACCACAGAGGTCACAGCTGAAGGGCTTCTCTCCAGTGTGGATCCTGCTATGAACTCTGAAATCGCCAGCCTGGCTAAAGGTTTTACCACAGAGGTCACAGCTGTAGGGCTTCTCTCCAGTGTGGATTCTGCGGTGAGCTGTAAAACTGCTTTCACCTCTAAAGGTTTTACCACAGAGGTCACAGCTGTAGGGCTTCTCTCCAGTGTGGATTCTGCGGTGAACTGTTAACAGGTTAACTCTGCGAAAGGTTTTACCACAGAGGTCACAGCTGTAGGGCTTCTCTCCAGTGTGGATCCTGCTATGAGCTCTGAAATGGCCAGCCTGCCTAAAGGTTTTACCACAGAGGTCACAGCTGTAGGGCTTCTCTCCAGTGTGGATCCTGCTATGAACTCTGACATCGCCAGCCTGGCTAAAGGTTTTACCACAGAGGTCACAGCTGTAGGGCTTCTCTCCACTGTGGATTCTGCTGTGAACTGTCAAACTGCTATCACTGCTAAAGGTTTTACCACAGAGGTCACAGCTGTAGGGCTTCTTTCCAGTGTGGATTCTCATGTGCTTCTTGAGGCTACTGGATGAGGAAAGGCTCTTCCCACATGTATCACAGTGATGTGTCTCCATAACTCAGCTCTCTCTCTCTCTTTGTTCTCTGTCTGGTCTCTCTGGATCCTGTTTTGTATCTAGTCTCTGGAAATGTGTTTCTCCCCGGTTGATCCTGTCTGGTTACTGCTGTTTCTGGTTGAGTCTCTCTCTGTAGTCTCTAGTTGAGTCGCTGTAGTCTCTCTGGAGCCTTAAGGTGTCTTCTCTGTCTAGTATCCGCCCATGATCAAGTATGATTGGCCAGTAGGGGATCTGGAAGAAACAGTTCCAAGTTAATGAGAACTCAGACAAAGAAGTTATTTTACATGTGAAAGCTGTCATAATGTCCACTTTGCATATGTAATCTTGATCATTTGGTGAGAGGTTGATGTTTTTCAGGTTTATTTTTAACTGGAGAAACAACACTGTGATAAAAACGTAATCTCTGGCATACAACTCCTAATAGTAATACTTTTTCAAAATAATAATAGCCTGTATGATTAATTACTACACACTAAGCATTACATGTAATGTAAATATTAACAATAAAATGACTTTGGATTGGAATTGCAAAGTTTTAAATCCAATAATATTAACATACTTTATTCTATTGCATGTGTCTCATCTAATTTAAAAACGGTACAACATAGGAAATAAATTACGGAATGTTTATAAGCACTCAATTTATATTGGCTCCACTGCAGCAATACAGAACACAGCACACTATCTTTACGCTGCCCACAAAACTGGAGTACGTACCTTGAGACTCACAAGACTGTCTGCATCTAAATAACATAAAATAATATTACATAGGCTACACTTTTCACAACGTACTAACATACCCCCATGAATAAAGACAAACACTGAATCTAGCTAACAACACAATCGAAGTAAAGCTAGAGCTAGCTAGCTAGCACCGAAATGAGTTTAAAACCAAGCACAAAGTCGCAAATCCTGGATACAACGTCAAAAGCAACGCATATAATGCTGGCACTTACCTTCATAGTAGTTAGAACTGCAACAGAGCTCACAATAAATGTTCACAATGTTAAAACGTAGGGAAACTTCACTTTACGTTTGACAAACTACATTGATTTAGAGCTCACGTTACCGTGGATACAAACCAAGTAGGTGCGTTTGTCGCCTGCCTGCTTGCAGCCCGGCTGACTTGAAGCAGCCAATGGCATTCTCAGCTTCAAATCAGCCGGCTGCAGCCGCATGAAGTCGAGCACACCTAATGACTGTAAAAAGTCAAGGATACAAACACACGAGATGCAGTTGCACATTTGAAACACCAGATGCCACCAGCACGGTAAAAACGCTACAATGACAGGCATGAATGCATCATCATATTTTCAAAATTTTTCGTATTACCGTTTTTTTCAAATGCTTACACACAAATTCCTTACTTTTCACACAATTTCTGAAACCTGACACTCAAACACCAGAACCACACCTCAAATCTGCAAAACCATACGCACATTTTGGGCCTTTGACTCAGTTTTCAATTTCATAAAACACTTTTTGCAAAACACACAAACAATTCTAACAGGAAGCATCTTGATTTCCTTTTTCAAACACAACCAATCAAAATGCCACACTAATTCATCAGTGCCTTACACTAACTCCTCACATGTGCAAACACTCATTGCTTTACTCAACACCAACCAATCATGGCTTTAGAATAGGCAAATTAGCCTATAAATAGCCTAATTTGAGTTGATTTACAGTGGTGGGTATAATTTGAACATTTACTGTAGAAAAGATAACAGGTATGTAACAATATAATGTAATATACACATGTTCTAACGTACACATAATAGCTGTTTCAGCACAACACACGGTATACTATACACACATATTTTAGCACCCATGCATCCATTGACTGCAGTGCACTGCATGATTGGTCACAGTCTGGTGGATTGCTGTATCATACCGTGCAACAGTACAGTGACTGTAAGAATACATTCTGACAATATTGTAGAAAATAGTATATATTACTGTATGCTACAGTTCATGGCACACACAGACACACCATTCCGTAATCACCTTTTTCAAAATTAGGTTTGGTTTCTGTCCTACTAAACTCTTTCTTTTGTACTGTGTAATACTGTATTCACAACCATAAATGCTGTAAATGTCTATGCACCAGTGGCAGCCGCAGAACGACTGATTTTTGGGGACAAATTGTCCGAAACACTTTCTGAATGCAATATGGAGGAGTATCTATTTCTTGGTGGGGATTTTAACAGCACGATAAGTGATTCAGACAGAAACCATACAGAACCCCACATGGCCTCCCGCTGTAGCCTGGTGCGCCTAGTTGAGACCCATGAACTATGTGATGTATGGCGGAATATAAATGGTGACACTAGACAGTATACTTGGGCTCATGCTAGAGATAATACCATCTCCCTGGCTAGGTTGGACAGAATATACTGCTTCAAGCACCAGTCACATGTGTTCAAAACGTGTTCAATAAGCCCAGTAGGGTTCTCAGATCACAGCCTGTCAGGGGTTGTTTTAATTAATTCGGTGAAGCCAAGAAGTGCTTATTGTGTCAGATGTCAGAAGTTTACGCGTATTCAGCAGTGGTGGGATGTGGGCAATGTCCAAGCCCAGCAATTCTGTACTCAGTACACTTTCAATGTAACTGGGGAGATAACCTGATCAATCAAAGCTCTAGAGACGGATATCGTTGAGTTCCAAGCTCTTGCTAACAAAACAAGAAAAATAAGCCACATTCAGGGGCTCAACATTGGCAGACCTGCTGGGTACTCGTGCACAGGGGGGCCTTGGTGAGATCCAGATTTCAGAATATCTCTGAAATGGAGGCCCCGTCAAAGTTCTTCTTTGGCTCAGCGGCAGGTTAGGAGCTCAGGACCTTTCCTGAAATACGGAGAAGGGCTGCAGAGTTCTACACTGAGCTGTATGCTAGTGAACAGAAAGACGACGACTGAGGAGTCAAGAAGATGTGACAGCATTCCTCAGGTGTCTGCGGAGGAAAACGTGCAGCTTGCACACACTCTGACTGCACTGGGACTGTTAAATGCACTGCAGGGCATGCAGAGTGGCAGGGCTCCCTGTAGGCTTTGTGGGCGAGGATCTGCTCGAGGTCATAAATGACTGACCAGCGGGGTGTTACCCTTGAGCTGCAAGTGAGCAGTCATGACATTGTTGCCAAAAAAGGGGGACCCACAAGAGATAAAGAACTGGAGACCAGTGGCCCTGCTTTGCACTGATTACAAAATCCTCTCCAAAGCTTTGGCAAACAGACTAAGGGAGGGGATGGGTGAAATGATACATACGGACCAGTCCTACTGTGTCAATAATGGATAACATATCCTTGATCCAAGATTATTTAGACCTTTCTCGACTTTTCGGCCAGGTCACTGGGTTGATTTCTCTGGACCAAGAAAAGGCTTTTGGTCGGGTTAAGCACCAATATCTTTGGCGCACAATGAGGGTGTTCGGGTTCAGCCCTGAGTTCATTGCCATGGTCGGTATGCTCTACGGAGATATTGAAAGTGTACTGAAGGTCAACGGTGGGTTAAGTGCTCCTTTTAAAGTGATGAGAGGGATTAGGCAGGGGTGTGCCATGTCTGGGATGCTCTATACCAGGGGTCCACAAACTTTTTTCTGCGAGGGACAGATAATTTTTCCTTTCTTTAATGTGGGGCCGGGTCGGTCTCTAACAGAAAGTGACATGGGCCAGAGTGACTACCAGTATTATTGTGGAGATTTTATTATGATTTGAAATAGATTTATTATGCTAGATTAGTTTATTATTTTGTTATGCACCGTACATCCGTACATATCAAGGGATATATAGCCTATTAAAAGAGCATTATTACTATCGTGATGACCTTTTTTCATATTCATTGCTATTGAAATCAAAACATTTACTTACTCATGCATATTAATCAGTGTGAACTGATTGTCTCTGGCATTGTTCAGAGGGCCGGTCCAAATGCGTGGGCCGTAGATTGGGGACCCCTGCTCTATACTATCGCTATAGAACCACTACTCAATTGTATAAGAGCTGAAATGAAGAGAGCAAAGTGGAGTTATCCTCTGCAGCTGCCTGTCTGCGTATGCAGATGATTTAATAATTGTCATAAAAAATCTGATAGACGTGGACACTCACAAAATTGGTGTAAAATTTTGGGAGAATGTCCTCGGCAAGGGTGAACTGGGGGAAGAGTTGTGCCTTTCAGCTGGGGCATTGGACAAGTGGACTGCCCACTTTACCTGGAGGGCTGAACTGGTCCAGAGGAGGGTTTAAGTACTTGGGGGTGTTTCTGGGGGATTAGGCATTTATGCAGAGGAACTGGGACGGAGCGGCTGTCTCTGTACAGGGAGGCCCTGACCGAGGAGGACTGGGGTCTACTGAATGCAGGGACAGCAAACCAGCGTCTTTCAATTAACAATGATTTTTTTTCCAAGGCTGAATGTGACTCTACCGGAGAATGACGCCCCATATGTCAACCCCCCCCAGAGGGAGTGGGGCTGGACACACTGCGGGGAAAGGGTTTGTATAAACTGTGTGTAAGGGCCCTGAATAGGGAGAAATTAGGAGGCAGAGCTGACACCCCATGGAGGGCCAAGCTGGGGTTACACGCAGAGGAGGGACCAGCCTGGAGAGCACTTTATAAACCACCATTAACCAAGTGGGTGGGGGACGTACAGTGGCTGGTGTTACATGGAGGAGGAACTAGTGTGTGTGGATGCTAGACGTGGTTTCTGCTTGTGTCAATTCGTGCTAGTGCCTGTGGCTAGTGCCACCACACTTTTAGAGACAGTCCGTGTGTGACCCAGATCGTTTTTTCTGTGTTTCCGTCCAGTAATTGAGCTGATCCAGTCCGATGTGTCTCGCTACCCATTCCTGCAGCAGGCTCCCTCCTACATCCGAGCCCACCGCTACAAATACTGGTTTACAGAGCCCAAGTCTGATGGGTCAGCACACACACACACTCTTTTACCTGAATTTTTGTGTGCTTGTATGTAACACACTGTCCCTTGTTCGTAGCTCGTACCTTGACAGATGGTGGAGGAGGGTGTACTCTCCACACTATTCCACACCTGGGTGACACCTTCCTGGAGAGCATGCTCAGACAGCATGGGCTCAAGGTAAACACCAGAACGTAAACAAGAAGCATGTATGAAAACACGATCAGCAGCACTGACAAACTCTGCTGTGCCCACTGGTTTTGAGGTAGTATTGGTCTCATTCTGGTGTGTAGGGACTTGTAACCTGACTGTGTGTAGTGATGGTGTGTGGTGACAGGACAGGTCTCCTCCCCGGCGTGTTCCAGAAGCCCCTCTCGCACAGGCTGTGAGGTGGGTACGCTCCCAGGTGAGGGGTGTGTCGGCCCCTCTGCTGCTCTGGAGCCTGTTTGCCTGCAGTGCCACCATCTGTCTACTCCGGGGACTGCGCCACTCCTGTGCTACGACACACAAACACAAACCCACCGCAACCAATTCTGACCACACAGACACCATACATGATGGTAACTCCTCGCTGGAGGAAGAGGAAGAGCACCAAGAGGAGGAGAAGGAGGATGAGGGGAAGGAGCTGAAAGATGATACTGTGGAGGAAGAGAATGGTGAAAGAAAAAAAAAATAGTGTAGCAGAGGAAGACAAGCAGATGGAGGAGGAGGTGGAGGATGAAGATGAGGAAGAAGAGGGGGAGGCGAGCGAAAAGGATGACATGGAAATGCTACGAAAGAGAATGAATAAGTGTGAGGATGAGAGGCAGGGCAACTCCCCAGTTAGTTGAAGGCTATCTGTCCAAATGACCTGTTTGTCTTATTTTCTCTGACTAGAAAACAGATTGTATTTTTCCTGTTTTCAGTCTGAGAAAATAAAACATTTGTCACGCATGTCACACCTGCCTGTGAGTTATTAAATATTCTGCATACTCTACCCTTCAGACTGTATGGCCTACAGATAGCTTACTAGCCATTTTCTAACTGTTTCTGCTTGTCTCCACTGGTTACAGTTGTGCCAAGATGATGTTTGGTGATGTATCATGTACGTCGTGTGATCATGTTGTCATGGTTGATAATGTCAATCTCGGTTTGTCATGATTATAGGGGCATTTCTGTGGTAAGATTCAGACAATGGAAGAGAAAATATGATAGAAAGTGTCATATGTAAAATATATCATGTTCTTTTTGAACATGACAATCAAGAGAACATACCTTTTGGTATAGGTCCATGTTTTTTTTATGTGTTTGTTTGTCTTGTGTGAGTTAAATGTTTGCTATACCTCTAAGATACTGTAAGTATTTTAACAAACTGCACTATTTCCCCATTTCCACCAAAAAATAAGTATATTTTTGTCAGTGTTGCAAAATATTACATCGCAAAACTGTACAAAAAAATACATATTTTAAACGCTTCTTTGTGTCATTTATAATAAAGCAAAAATGGACACATACTTTTACTTTTTATTGTTTAATTGTTTATTGTTTAATTGTTTAATTAATCTGAATTGTATGAACAATATAGGCATTTTACACAGGGAAGATGCTTTAGAGCATGTGTTTCAGTTACCACCGCAGAACACCAGGGCAGTACTTGTTGATGAGAGACTGGTAATAAGGCTTGAGGTTTTCAACATCAGGCAGCTCTGTGCTTTTAGTGTAGAGGTCAAACTTACTGCAGAGGGCACAGAACAAAGGTCAGATCAGAGACAACGGCAACAAACCATTTAGAGAGCATGTGTGTTAGAGGGACCTACTTGAACTCTCTGACCCAGGGCAGCATGCGTTGGTCTTTGTCATTGCACAGGTGCATGTAGTCGCCATGGGAATGCCAGGGGTAGAAGGAATGGAAGCGGATCATATAGAGACCCTGGGGGAGAGGGTGGAAACAGGTGAAACTCGGTCATTCACTCCCTCACCTACACTTGTTGAACTTCAGGACTCTGTAGAGATACTCTGTAACAAAACAAGATACGTTAGGAGTATCCTTCTCGTGTTGAGGTCAGAGGGTACTGTATCTGCTGTGTAGATACTCACCATCATGGCCCCAGGACATCAGCACATTGTCCAGCCCACAGTTGGAATTGTAGATCCCACACTCAGTACTAGAGAGACAGAAGGAAGAAGACCCTGAATCAAAGGGCCACAGCTTGAACCAATTTGATGGGATGTTTGAAGAGAGACATTATTGTACTTGTAAGCGTGGTTTTCCTCGTCTGGGCTGTCCAGGAACGTTTTGTCTCTGAAGACGATGCCGTTTTGAAACCTGCAGCCCACTGGGAATGTGTCCCTGACTACAGCCCACTGCAATACAGCGTCACAGTTAGCCTAGCCTGGCCTATCTTAGCCTAGCCTAGTTTAGCCTATCATGGCCTAGCCTAGCCTGGCTAAGTAAGTCCATGTGTTTCACCTCTCACCTGGGGTTCCCCCCACAGTGCCATTATCTTCCCGATGTCATGGATCAGACCCACCAACTGGAACCAGTCTAGGGGAGAGGAGGGGATGTGTTAGACTAGTGTGTTTGTGTGTTGGAGGTTGTGCACGTTTACCTTTGTCTGGGTGTTCTTTGCGTATGCCCTCAGCAGTCTGGAAGGCATGGAAGGAGTTGGGAAAGTCCACATCAGGATCAGATTCATCCACCAGCTGGTCCAAAGACATGATGGCCTCCATCACCCCCATCTGGGCATGTCCACAGTTGGACCAATCAGAGTACTGCAGAGGCGGAGGAGAGGGCGAGGGGGAGAGAGAGAGAAGGTCATGGTAGTATTACAGGTGGGCGTATTCAGCTGTCCTTTTCTGCCGCACATTGCATATCTGCTTTCGAAACATTTCTGTTCTGATTTCTGTGAAACATGACTTGGTACAAAATGAACTTTTCCGAGTGGAGCAGAGTGCTTTTTCTTTGCCATGCTCTCCCAGCACACAAACCTTTTGTTTGACAAAGTCCAGGGTCTGGTTGGTGTGCTTCAGCTTGTACGTGTTTAACACACAATCGATCAGACTCCCACTCTGTCACACACACATACACACACACTGTTGTGCACACAAAGTACCCACAATAAACCCTTAAGACCCCCTTCACGACCTGTTGGAAGACGAGCTGACGTTCACCTCAAAGTTCCTGTACTCAGCCTGGTCTTTAGAGTCAGTCTCCAGATTTGGTCGATATGCCAGAGACGGGTCTGGGCCCTTGGAACACATAGACAAACAGGCTGATGTATACGGCTGATACAGACATTAGACGGCCAAACAGACAGACACAAATGAGACATCTTTTTCGCAAGAAAACATGCATGCCGTTTTGAAAACTCCATCTGAACTAACCTAGGCATAGTACTCTGTCCTATAACCCTGTTTCATGTTGAATATGGATCATAGATCCATATTGTGTATTTATCCTTTTAAATCCATTGAAACGTCTGATAGTGAGGTTTGGCATAGGCTTAATAAAACCACAAAACTGTAATTCGTCTTCAATTCTAAGTAGCTGCAAAATATGGTTGCAAAAATAAATATATACCAATAAAAAGCTAACTAGTTGGTTCCATTGTCCTGTAATAGGCAGGCCTGAACCAACACACTAGAGGACATGTATACTATTAACATCAAGCATAATATGTTGCTGAATGATGTTCATGTTGTTGCATGATGTATTGAAGCATCTGCGAGCATGTGTTATCTTATAGTCTATGAAATGTTACTTGTCACAGTGCTAGCCCATGTCAAAGACCTTCCTATGCTAAAACCCCTACCTAAAAGAGACACAAATACCAACACAGTATTGTTCTGTCTGACGTACACGGTTAACGACCCTCATGTTGAGTAGAAGAGTAGTCCCAGGAGATGAGGATGTGTGTGAGAGGAAGCTCTTTTTAGCTGGACTGCTGTCAAACTCCTCTATATCTGTCAGTCCAGCATTTCTGCACAGGTTGTACAGGAAATGTAAACACACCAATGTGTTCACGATTAGCAGGAGCAGAACAAGATTTGCAGGAGCAGAAAACGATTTGCAGAAATTTACAGAAATAAAGGTTCATCGGTTGTCCTTCACATTCACACACTGTTGTCTTTATACTTAACAGATCATATACTGGACTGGGGGTCAGATGGCTGAGCGGTTAGGGAGTCGGGCTATTAATCAGGTTGTTGGTTTGATTCCCGGCCATGCCAAATGACGTTGTGTCCTTGGGCAAGGCACTTCACCCTACTTGCCTCGGGGAGAATGTCCCTGTACTTACTGTAAGTTGCTCTGGATAAAAGCGTCTGCTGAATGACTAAATGTAAATGTAAACATATGATGTCCCAAAGGCCCAACTCCTTCTCAGGTCACCTTCTGGCAGCAACCTTGCAGATGGGTTTCACTGTGCAACCAGGCCTACCAAGCTGCTGCTGGGCCAAGAGCTGATTGTAATGGCACACTGGGACTTGCAGATTACCTGAAATAAATATTTGTCTTTCTGCTGTGTAAGATGTAGGCCTACTGCTTTTAACTTGAGTTGAACGCTGTTAAACACTGCCATGGTCAGCAAACACTTGCCATGTCTACTTCAGAAAGGATACTGTTCACAGCTGTATGAGTCAATAGGACATTACCATTACCTGAATGACTTGTAGTAGTGATCGGGAGGTTATGCCTGTTCTGATGATGGCATAAACCATGTTAGATTGTTGGCTCTATGTGCATTGTTTGGGTCTCCTCTCCATTGTTTTCTGTTTTGTCTTTGGTTCTGTTGCAGGATGGCAGGCAGGTAGAGGAGCTGTGATTGCTGCTGGGGCACACCTGTGATCTGTGCCTTGGTCCTTAATAAGCTGTGCCCTAACAAGCTGGGTCTCTCCATTACTAGCAGGAACATCATCACTGTTTGCTTTTTAGTGTGTAATGATATATTCACTCTACACTTGCACTGATCCCACACCCATTCCATACACTTCTAATTTACCAACCATTTCTTTGTAAGCACTTTTTATTAAATAAATACATTGTTATCCTTATTACCGTGGCTTGTCACTTCCTGAAGTTCTTATCTAATCTTCCTATGAATCAAGTTATGACAGCATTAAACAAGCCCTGGTTGGCTACACACCTCATGTCGGGCTTATACAGATGTGTGTATTGGCACTGTATTGGATATTCAATTCTTCTGCCTCTCTCCATCTCCCTGGTCCTCCCCCAGCACCAGCAGCTCCCTGTCCCCCTGGTCCTCCACCAGCACCAAGGGTGTGCCCAGAAGCCAACACCTGTGACATAACCCTGAGACTGCCCATACACACAACCCATGTACAGTTCAAACAGTACATGGAGTCTAGGATAATACAGTCACCCACCTTTGGGCAGGCATAATGTCACAGCCACAAACGTGACCCCGTTTTTGGTTTTGCCCTGCCCTACTGTGTCCGTGTCTGCCATTGTCTTCGCCTGTGTCTCATTCAGTGGTTTCAGTTCTTGTTTGTATTATCATGTCCACCTGTGTCTTGTTTGGTTCTGTGTATTTTAGGTTCCTGTTTTGTGTCCAGTCTTTGTCTCGTCCTTACCCTTGTTAACGTGAGTACCCTGTCCAGTGCCGGTCCTTCCTACACTTTTCACAACGTACTAACATAGTCAGGTGGCTGAGCGGTTAGGGAATCGGGCTAGTAAACAGAAGGTTGCTGGTTCGACCCCTGGCTCTGCAAAATGACATTGGGCAAGGCACTTCACCCTACTTGCCTCGGGGGAATGTCCCTGTACTTACTGTAAGTCGCTCTGGATAAGAGTGTCTGCTAAATGACTAAATGTATGACTAAACGTACGGACGCCGCTACGCCAAGCGTCTGACAATCACGGACGCCGCTACGCCAAGCGTCTGACAATAATGGACGCCGCTACGCCAAGCGTCTGCAATCACGGACGCTGCTACGCCAAGCGTCTGACATTATGTGGATAGCTAGGAAGATAAGCAGCTAGCTCACCATTATGCCATATCGGTATTATCATCTCGTGAGACCAGAAGTGACCATGTGAGGCGATCCTTCGATTAAAGTCAAGTTTTTTTAACATCTGTTGTCAATTTTGTCAATTAAAAGTTGTAACTAACAAAGAAGTTTCACACATTCGTTTTTACTTTGTAACTATAGTTTTAAAAGCCTTCAGCAAACTGTGCAACTGGCTGGCTAGGCGGGCTTGCTGTCATTGGTTTTTGCCTTTCCTCACATCCCAGTCCCCAATCAAAGTTGTCAGTTTGCCTGTGTTATCGAATATGATAGTTTGGAGAAAAGTACAAATGTGTATCGATATATCCTTCTCAATTACACTAAATTGTTAGTTTACTTGCTGTGCCAACTAGCACTAAACCCCATATTTGTATGTCACTTTGTATAAAAGTGTCTGCTAATATCAATGAATACAATGTCTAAGAGTCTTATGACTCGTGAATTTTCCATTAAAATATGACCATTCTATGAATGTACATCTATACCTCCTGGGGACCCAGACCAGATCAAGACCCATCTAACACGGCACACAATACCCAAACCCAAATATTCTAATTCATGTAATTCTTCAATATTGAATCAAACAACTATAACCACTCCTGACTTGTTTCAGTTTTTTGTATTCAAATAATGATGCCTACACATTTAAGTAATTGTAGGCCTATAAATGCTATTATTGTATGTTCTAAAAGTAACAACAAATAAATCAACAATAACAATTGTTAATAACAATAAGAGTCTGATTTTAACCTTTTTATATTTAGCTGAGACATCTTTAACCTCTCCCTCAGCCTGTCTGTACTCCCCACTTGCTTCAAGAGGACCACCATCGTCCCTGTGCCCAAAAACACCAAGGTCACCTGCATGAACGACTATCGCCCGATATCACTGACCTCTGTCATCATGAAGTGCTTCAAGCGGCTAGTCAAAACATTCATTTTCTCATCGCTGTATCCCACCCTGGACCCTATGCAGTTTGTATACCGGTCCAACAGGTCTACAGACGATGCCATCACCCTGACTATGCACACTGCTCTCTCCCACCTGGACAAAGGAATATGTATGTGAGGATGCTGTTCATTGACTACAGCTCAGCATTCACCATCATCCCCTCCAGACTCGTCTCCAAGCTTGTGGACCTGGGACTAAGCACCTCCCTTTGCAAGTGGATCTTCAACTTCCTGACGGGGAGGCCACAGGTGGTGAGAATCAGTGACCGCATGCTGCTTCAGGTCAGCTGCAAGCAGGTCAGCTGCTTCAGGTTCCTCGGGGTGAACATCAGCAATGATCTCACCTGGTCTGCTCACACGGTAGTTAAAGCTGCCCGGAAACGCCTGTTCTTCCTGAGGAGACTGAAGAAGTTTGGCATGGACTGAGTCAACCTCACTAACTTTTACAGATGCACAATAGAGAGCATACTGACTGGTTGCATCAGTGTGGTATGAGAGCTGCACAGACAGGGACCGCAAGGTCCTACATAGTGTGATCAGGTCTGCTGAGTTAATCATCGGCAGGAAGCTTCCAGCCCTACAGGACACCTACCACACGATGCTTCAGGAAAGCTGGCAGGATTCAAAGAGACTGTTACCACCCATCCTTCAGTCTTTTTACCCCGTTGCCTTCAGGCGGGCAATACTGAAGCATTCGGTCTCGCACACGTAGACTGGAGAATAGTTTATTTTCCAAGGGCCATCAGGCTTCTGAATGGACACATTCTCACCACTTTCTCACTAACCACTTTACACACTGTCACTTTCAGCTACTGGTTGTACTATCAGCAATATTGCACTAATTGTTACCCCACTTGTCTTTAGGTTAGTATAGGTTTATACGGTTAGTGTAGGTTAATATGTGTATTATTACAGGTTAAGTATACTGTATTGTATATTATTTTGTATATTTAGGAGTTGTTATTTTCTTATCATAGATGTAATCTATGTTCAGGGTACTTATATGTTATGCCAGGTTGCTTTGCGTTGTCGTGTCCTAAGAATTTCAGTGCCCAGTCTGACCTTGTGTTGTTCTGTGCATCTGACAATAAAAGACTTGAACTGGAACTCAGCTATCAGACTAAAGGGTAGAACAGTGGTGAAAACCAATCCTCCTGTGGACACATAACAACTTAAAATACATGAAATGGTATTACATTTTAAAACCAGCACATACAACTCATATTCACCTCTTCTTTGTCAGGGACACATAAAAAGGCTCTCTCTTGATAGTGACTTAGGACTCCAGCAAATAATATTGTCCAAACATTGAAAGCAGGCACAAGGACAAGTAACTTTAAATGCAAAAACATAGTTTATTATCAAAATAGTAAGATAATCAATACATTATGACAATGTAACAAAATCAATACAGAAACAAACGCTACCTTCAGAGCAAACAATAACAAAGGTATTTTAAATGCAAATAAACATAGCGCACCTAACCTGAGCAAGTATAGGAGGCTAATCAAACTCAGTGATTGGTTTAGCTTCTCCTTTTGTAAACCCATCCTGCATACTAAAGTAGCGATGCCGGCTATATGAAGAAACAATTGCCTGACACATACAAATTCAAATGGACCATCACCGGTACTTGGCTGCAGTAAGCCAAATATTCCTTTGCAAGACAAGAGAATATGTAAACACATTTTGGGCCTCTGCACGACAAAACTCTAGGCTATCAAACCAGCAAATATACATTTTACAACACTGAAAACATTACTAGACACTAAAGATTAAGAATCCTTCAAACGTGATGCATAAAATACGAAATTAATACCAAACATGACATGAAAACTTGGGTCATACAGAAGTTCTTTTAGGTGGTGACTGCTGGGACAGCTTGGCCCCAGACATCACTGCTTTGGGTTTTTTCTATTGTGGACACGCAGGCGACTCTTCAGATGGTCATTTGTTTTACCTGAATAGTCACAGAGGTCACCGCTGTAGGCCTTTTCTCCAGTGTGGATCCTGAGGTGCCTTCTAAAATTGTAATTCTGGCTAAAGGTTTTACCACAGAGGTCACAGCTGTAGGGCTTCTCTCCAGTGTGGATTCTGCTGTGAACTGTCAAACTGCTATCATTGCTAAAGGTTTTACCACAGAGGTCACAGCTGTAGGGCTTCTCTCCAGTGTGGATCCTGAGGTGCCTTCTAAAATTGTAATTCTGGCTAAAGGTTTTACCACAGAGGTCACAGCTGTAGGGCTTCTCTCCAGTGTGGATTCTGCGGTGAACTGTGTAATGGTTAGCTCTGCGAAAGGTTTTACCACAGAGGTCACAGCTGAAGGGCTTCTCTCCAGTGTGGATCCTGCTATGAACTCTGAAATCGCCAGCCTGGCTAAAGGTTTTACCACAGAGGTCACAGCTGTAGGGCTTCTCTCCAGTGTGGATTCTGCGGTGAGCTGTAAAACTGCTTTCACCTCTAAAGGTTTTACCACAGAGGTCACAGCTGTAGGGCTTCTCTCCAGTGTGGATTCTGCGGTGAACTGTGTAATGGTTAGCTCTGCGAAAGGTTTTACCACAGAGGTCACAGCTGAAGGGCTTCTCTCCAGTGTGGATCCTGCTATGAACTCTGAAATCGCCAGCCTGGCTAAAGGTTTTACCACAGAGGTCACAGCTGTAGGGCTTCTCTCCAGTGTGGATTCTGCGGTGAGCTGTAAAACTGCTTTCACCTCTAAAGGTTTTACCACAGAGGTCACAGCTGTAGGGCTTCTCTCCAGTGTGGATTCTGCGGTGAACTGTTAACAGGTTAACTCTGCGAAAGGTTTTACCACAGAGGTCACAGCTGTAGGGCTTCTCTCCAGTGTGGATCCTGCTATGAGCTCTGAAATGGCCAGCCTGCCTAAAGGTTTTACCACAGAGGTCACAGCTGTAGGGCTTCTCTCCAGTGTGGATCCTGCTATGAACTCTGACATCGCCAGCCTGGCTAAAGGTTTTACCACAGAGGTCACAGCTGTAGGGCTTCTCTCCACTGTGGATTCTGCTGTGAACTGTCAAACTGCTATCACTGCTAAAGGTTTTACCACAGAGGTCACAGCTGTAGGGCTTCTTTCCAGTGTGGATTCTCATGTGCTTCTTGAGGCTACTGGATGAGGAAAGGCTCTTCCCACATGTATCACAGTGATGTGTCTCCATAACTCAGCTCTCTCTCTCTCTTTGTTCTCTGTCTGGTCTCTCTGGATCCTGTTTTGTATCTAGTCTCTGGAAATGTGTTTCTCCCCGGTTGATCCTGTCTGGTTACTGCTGTTTCTGGTTGAGTCTCTCTCTGTAGTCTCTAGTTGAGTCGCTGTAGTCTCTCTGGAGCCTTAAGGTGTCTTCTCTGTCTAGTATCCGCCCATGATCAAGTATGATTGGCCAGTAGGGGATCTGGAAGAAACAGTTCCAAGTTAATGAGAACTCAGACAAAGAAGTTATTTTACATGTGAAAGCTGTCATAATGTCCACTTTGCATATGTAATCTTGATCATTTGGTGAGAGGTTGATGTTTTTCAGGTTTATTTTTAACTGGAGAAACAACACTGTGATAAAAACGTAATCTCTGGCATACAACTCCTAATAGTAATACTTTTTCAAAATAATAATAGCCTGTATGATTAATTACTACACACTAAGCATTACATGTAATGTAAATATTAACAATAAAATGACTTTGGATTGGAATTGCAAAGTTTTAAATCCAATAATATTAACATACTTTATTCTATTGCATGTGTCTCATCTAATTTAAAAACGGTACAACATAGGAAATAAATTACGGAATGTTTATAAGCACTCAATTTATATTGGCTCCACTGCAGCAATACAGAACACAGCACACTATCTTTACGCTGCCCACAAAACTGGAGTACGTACCTTGAGACTCACAAGACTGTCTGCATCTAAATAACATAAAATAATATTACATAGGCTACACTTTTCACAACGTACTAACATACCCCCATGAATAAAGACAAACACTGAATCTAGCTAACAACACAATCGAAGTAAAGCTAGAGCTAGCTAGCTAGCACCGAAATGAGTTTAAAACCAAGCACAAAGTCGCAAATCCTGGATACAACGTCAAAAGCAACGCATATAATGCTGGCACTTACCTTCATAGTAGTTAGAACTGCAACAGAGCTCACAATAAATGTTCACAATGTTAAAACGTAGGGAAACTTCACTTTACGTTTGACAAACTACATTGATTTAGAGCTCACGTTACCGTGGATACAAACCAGTAGGTGCGTTTGTCGCCTGCGCTGCTTGCAGCCCGGCTGACTTGAAGCAGCCAATGGCATTCTCAGCTTCAAATCAGCCGGCTGCAGCCGCATGAAGTCGAGCACACCTAATGACTGTAAAAAGTCAAGGATACAAACACACGAGATGCAGTTGCACATTTGAAACACCAGATGCCACCAGCACGGTAAAAACGCTACAATGACAGGCATGAATGCATCATCATATTTTCAAAATTTTTCGTATTACCGTTTTTTTCAAATGCTTACACACAAATTCCTTACTTTTCACACAATTTCTGAAACCTGACACTCAAACACCAGAACCACACCTCAAATCTGCAAAACCATACGCACATTTTGGGCCTTTGACTCAGTTTTCAATTTCATAAAACACTTTTTGCAAAACACACAAACAATTCTAACAGGAAGCATCTTGATTTCCTTTTTCAAACACAACCAATCAAAATGCCACACTAATTCATCAGTGCCTTACACTAACTCCTCACATGTGCAAACACTCATTGCTTTACTCAACACCAACCAATCATGGCTTTAGAATAGGCAAATTAGCCTATAAATAGCCTAATTTGAGTTGATTTACAGTGGTGGGTATAATTTGAACATTTACTGTAGAAAAGATAACAGGTATGTAACAATATAATGTAATATACACATGTTCTAACGTACACATAATAGCTGTTTCAGCACAACACACGGTATACTATACACACATATTTTAGCACCCATGCATCCATTGACTGCAGTGCACTGCATGATTGGTCACAGTCTGGTGGATTGCTGTATCATACCGTGCAACAGTACAGTGACTGTAAGAATACATTCTGACAATATTGTAGAAAATAGTATATATTACTGTATGCTACAGTTCATGGCACACACAGACACACCATTCCGTAATCACCTTTTTCAAAATTAGGTTTGGTTTCTGTCCTACTAAACTCTTTCTTTTGTACTGTGTAATACTGTATTCACAACCATAAATGCTGTAAATGTCTATGCACCAGTGGCAGCCGCAGAACGACTGATTTTTGGGGACAAATTGTCCGAAACACTTTCTGAATGCAATATGGAGGAGTATCTATTTCTTGGTGGGGATTTTAACAGCACGATAAGTGATTCAGACAGAAACCATACAGAACCCCACATGGCCTCCCGCTGTAGCCTGGTGCGCCTAGTTGAGACCCATGAACTATGTGATGTATGGCGGAATATAAATGGTGACACTAGACAGTATACTTGGGCTCATGCTAGAGATAATACCATCTCCCTGGCTAGGTTGGACAGAATATACTGCTTCAAGCACCAGTCACATGTGTTCAAAACGTGTTCAATAAGCCCAGTAGGGTTCTCAGATCACAGCCTGTCAGGGGTTGTTTTAATTAATTCGGTGAAGCCAAGAAGTGCTTATTGTGTCAGATGTCAGAAGTTTACGCGTATTCAGCAGTGGTGGGATGTGGGCAATGTCCAAGCCCAGCAATTCTGTACTCAGTACACTTTCAATGTAACTGGGGAGATAACCTGATCAATCAAAGCTCTAGAGACGGATATCGTTGAGTTCCAAGCTCTTGCTAACAAAACAAGAAAAATAAGCCACATTCAGGGGCTCAACATTGGCAGACCTGCTGGGTACTCGTGCACAGGGGGGCCTTGGTGAGATCCAGATTTCAGAATATCTCTGAAATGGAGGCCCCGTCAAAGTTCTTCTTTGGCTCAGCGGCAGGTTAGGAGCTCAGGACCTTTCCTGAAATACGGAGAAGGGCTGCAGAGTTCTACACTGAGCTGTATGCTAGTGAACAGAAAGACGACGACTGAGGAGTCAAGAAGATGTGACAGCATTCCTCAGGTGTCTGCGGAGGAAAACGTGCAGCTTGCACACACTCTGACTGCACTGGGACTGTTAAATGCACTGCAGGGCATGCAGAGTGGCAGGGCTCCCTGTAGGCTTTGTGGGCGAGGATCTGCTCGAGGTCATAAATGACTGACCAGCGGGGTGTTACCCTTGAGCTGCAAGTGAGCAGTCATGACATTGTTGCCAAAAAAGGGGGACCCACAAGAGATAAAGAACTGGAGACCAGTGGCCCTGCTTTGCACTGATTACAAAATCCTCTCCAAAGCTTTGGCAAACAGACTAAGGGAGGGGATGGGTGAAATGATACATACGGACCAGTCCTACTGTGTCAATAATGGATAACATATCCTTGATCCAAGATTATTTAGACCTTTCTCGACTTTTCGGCCAGGTCACTGGGTTGATTTCTCTGGACCAAGAAAAGGCTTTTGGTCGGGTTAAGCACCAATATCTTTGGCGCACAATGAGGGTGTTCGGGTTCAGCCCTGAGTTCATTGCCATGGTCGGTATGCTCTACGGAGATATTGAAAGTGTACTGAAGGTCAACGGTGGGTTAAGTGCTCCTTTTAAAGTGATGAGAGGGATTAGGCAGGGGTGTGCCATGTCTGGGATGCTCTATACCAGGGGTCCACAAACTTTTTTCTGCGAGGGACAGATAATTTTTCCTTTCTTTAATGTGGGGCCGGGTCGGTCTCTAACAGAAAGTGACATGGGCCAGAGTGACTACCAGTATTATTGTGGAGATTTTATTATGATTTGAAATAGATTTATTATGCTAGATTAGTTTATTATTTTGTTATGCACCGTACATCCGTACATATCAAGGGATATATAGCCTATTAAAAGAGCATTATTACTATCGTGATGACCTTTTTTCATATTCATTGCTATTGAAATCAAAACATTTACTTACTCATGCATATTAATCAGTGTGAACTGATTGTCTCTGGCATTGTTCAGAGGGCCGGTCCAAATGCGTGGGCCGTAGATTGGGGACCCCTGCTCTATACTATCGCTATAGAACCACTACTCAATTGTATAAGAGCTGAAATGAAGAGAGCAAAGTGGAGTTATCCTCTGCAGCTGCCTGTCTGCGTATGCAGATGATTTAATAATTGTCATAAAAAATCTGATAGACGTGGACACTCACAAAATTGGTGTAAAATTTTGGGAGAATGTCCTCGGCAAGGGTGAACTGGGGGAAGAGTTGTGCCTTTCAGCTGGGGCATTGGACAAGTGGACTGCCCACTTTACCTGGAGGGCTGAACTGGTCCAGAGGAGGGTTTAAGTACTTGGGGGTGTTTCTGGGGGATTAGGCATTTATGCAGAGGAACTGGGACGGAGCGGCTGTCTCTGTACAGGGAGGCCCTGACCGAGGAGGACTGGGGTCTACTGAATGCAGGGACAGCAAACCAGCGTCTTTCAATTAACAATGATTTTTTTTCCAAGGCTGAATGTGACTCTACCGGAGAATGACGCCCCATATGTCAACCCCCCCCAGAGGGAGTGGGGCTGGACACACTGCGGGGAAAGGGTTTGTATAAACTGTGTGTAAGGGCCCTGAATAGGGAGAAATTAGGAGGCAGAGCTGACACCCCATGGAGGGCCAAGCTGGGGTTACACGCAGAGGAGGGACCAGCCTGGAGAGCACTTTATAAACCACCATTAACCAAGTGGGTGGGGGACGTACAGTGGCTGGTGTTACATGGAGGAGGAACTAGTGTGTGTGGATGCTAGACGTGGTTTCTGCTTGTGTCAATTCGTGCTAGTGCCTGTGGCTAGTGCCACCACACTTTTAGAGACAGTCCGTGTGTGACCCAGATCGTTTTTTCTGTGTTTCCGTCCAGTAATTGAGCTGATCCAGTCCGATGTGTCTCGCTACCCATTCCTGCAGCAGGCTCCCTCCTACATCCGAGCCCACCGCTACAAATACTGGTTTACAGAGCCCAAGTCTGATGGGTCAGCACACACACACACTCTTTTACCTGAATTTTTGTGTGCTTGTATGTAACACACTGTCCCTTGTTCGTAGCTCGTACCTTGACAGATGGTGGAGGAGGGTGTACTCTCCACACTATTCCACACCTGGGTGACACCTTCCTGGAGAGCATGCTCAGACAGCATGGGCTCAAGGTAAACACCAGAACGTAAACAAGAAGCATGTATGAAAACACGATCAGCAGCACTGACAAACTCTGCTGTGCCCACTGGTTTTGAGGTAGTATTGGTCTCATTCTGGTGTGTAGGGACTTGTAACCTGACTGTGTGTAGTGATGGTGTGTGGTGACAGGACAGGTCTCCTCCCCGGCGTGTTCCAGAAGCCCCTCTCGCACAGGCTGTGAGGTGGGTACGCTCCCAGGTGAGGGGTGTGTCGGCCCCTCTGCTGCTCTGGAGCCTGTTTGCCTGCAGTGCCACCATCTGTCTACTCCGGGGACTGCGCCACTCCTGTGCTACGACACACAAACACAAACCCACCGCAACCAATTCTGACCACACAGACACCATACATGATGGTAACTCCTCGCTGGAGGAAGAGGAAGAGCACCAAGAGGAGGAGAAGGAGGATGAGGGGAAGGAGCTGAAAGATGATACTGTGGAGGAAGAGAATGGTGAAAGAAAAAAAAAATAGTGTAGCAGAGGAAGACAAGCAGATGGAGGAGGAGGTGGAGGATGAAGATGAGGAAGAAGAGGGGGAGGCGAGCGAAAAGGATGACATGGAAATGCTACGAAAGAGAATGAATAAGTGTGAGGATGAGAGGCAGGGCAACTCCCCAGTTAGTTGAAGGCTATCTGTCCAAATGACCTGTTTGTCTTATTTTCTCTGACTAGAAAACAGATTGTATTTTTCCTGTTTTCAGTCTGAGAAAATAAAACATTTGTCACGCATGTCACACCTGCCTGTGAGTTATTAAATATTCTGCATACTCTACCCTTCAGACTGTATGGCCTACAGATAGCTTACTAGCCATTTTCTAACTGTTTCTGCTTGTCTCCACTGGTTACAGTTGTGCCAAGATGATGTTTGGTGATGTATCATGTACGTCGTGTGATCATGTTGTCATGGTTGATAATGTCAATCTCGGTTTGTCATGATTATAGGGGCATTTCTGTGGTAAGATTCAGACAATGGAAGAGAAAATATGATAGAAAGTGTCATATGTAAAATATATCATGTTCTTTTTGAACATGACAATCAAGAGAACATACCTTTTGGTATAGGTCCATGTTTTTTTTATGTGTTTGTTTGTCTTGTGTGAGTTAAATGTTTGCTATACCTCTAAGATACTGTAAGTATTTTAACAAACTGCACTATTTCCCCATTTCCACCAAAAAATAAGTATATTTTTGTCAGTGTTGCAAAATATTACATCGCAAAACTGTACAAAAAAATACATATTTTAAACGCTTCTTTGTGTCATTTATAATAAAGCAAAAATGGACACATACTTTTACTTTTTATTGTTTAATTGTTTATTGTTTAATTGTTTAATTAATCTGAATTGTATGAACAATATAGGCATTTTACACAGGGAAGATGCTTTAGAGCATGTGTTTCAGTTACCACCGCAGAACACCAGGGCAGTACTTGTTGATGAGAGACTGGTAATAAGGCTTGAGGTTTTCAACATCAGGCAGCTCTGTGCTTTTAGTGTAGAGGTCAAACTTACTGCAGAGGGCACAGAACAAAGGTCAGATCAGAGACAACGGCAACAAACCATTTAGAGAGCATGTGTGTTAGAGGGACCTACTTGAACTCTCTGACCCAGGGCAGCATGCGTTGGTCTTTGTCATTGCACAGGTGCATGTAGTCGCCATGGGAATGCCAGGGGTAGAAGGAATGGAAGCGGATCATATAGAGACCCTGGGGGAGAGGGTGGAAACAGGTGAAACTCGGTCATTCACTCCCTCACCTACACTTGTTGAACTTCAGGACTCTGTAGAGATACTCTGTAACAAAACAAGATACGTTAGGAGTATCCTTCTCGTGTTGAGGTCAGAGGGTACTGTATCTGCTGTGTAGATACTCACCATCATGGCCCCAGGACATCAGCACATTGTCCAGCCCACAGTTGGAATTGTAGATCCCACACTCAGTACTAGAGAGACAGAAGGAAGAAGACCCTGAATCAAAGGGCCACAGCTTGAACCAATTTGATGGGATGTTTGAAGAGAGACATTATTGTACTTGTAAGCGTGGTTTTCCTCGTCTGGGCTGTCCAGGAACGTTTTGTCTCTGAAGACGATGCCGTTTTGAAACCTGCAGCCCACTGGGAATGTGTCCCTGACTACAGCCCACTGCAATACAGCGTCACAGTTAGCCTAGCCTGGCCTATCTTAGCCTAGCCTAGTTTAGCCTATCATGGCCTAGCCTAGCCTGGCTAAGTAAGTCCATGTGTTTCACCTCTCACCTGGGGTTCCCCCCACAGTGCCATTATCTTCCCGATGTCATGGATCAGACCCACCAACTGGAACCAGTCTAGGGGAGAGGAGGGGATGTGTTAGACTAGTGTGTTTGTGTGTTGGAGGTTGTGCACGTTTACCTTTGTCTGGGTGTTCTTTGCGTATGCCCTCAGCAGTCTGGAAGGCATGGAAGGAGTTGGGAAAGTCCACATCAGGATCAGATTCATCCACCAGCTGGTCCAAAGACATGATGGCCTCCATCACCCCCATCTGGGCATGTCCACAGTTGGACCAATCAGAGTACTGCAGAGGCGGAGGAGAGGGCGAGGGGGAGAGAGAGAGAAGGTCATGGTAGTATTACAGGTGGGCGTATTCAGCTGTCCTTTTCTGCCGCACATTGCATATCTGCTTTCGAAACATTTCTGTTCTGATTTCTGTGAAACATGACTTGGTACAAAATGAACTTTTCCGAGTGGAGCAGAGTGCTTTTTCTTTGCCATGCTCTCCCAGCACACAAACCTTTTGTTTGACAAAGTCCAGGGTCTGGTTGGTGTGCTTCAGCTTGTACGTGTTTAACACACAATCGATCAGACTCCCACTCTGTCACACACACATACACACACACTGTTGTGCACACAAAGTACCCACAATAAACCCTTAAGACCCCCTTCACGACCTGTTGGAAGACGAGCTGACGTTCACCTCAAAGTTCCTGTACTCAGCCTGGTCTTTAGAGTCAGTCTCCAGATTTGGTCGATATGCCAGAGACGGGTCTGGGCCCTTGGAACACATAGACAAACAGGCTGATGTATACGGCTGATACAGACATTAGACGGCCAAACAGACAGACACAAATGAGACATCTTTTTCGCAAGAAAACATGCATGCCGTTTTGAAAACTCCATCTGAACTAACCTAGGCATAGTACTCTGTCCTATAACCCTGTTTCATGTTGAATATGGATCATAGATCCATATTGTGTATTTATCCTTTTAAATCCATTGAAACGTCTGATAGTGAGGTTTGGCATAGGCTTAATAAAACCACAAAACTGTAATTCGTCTTCAATTCTAAGTAGCTGCAAAATATGGTTGCAAAAATAAATATATACCAATAAAAAGCTAACTAGTTGGTTCCATTGTCCTGTAATAGGCAGGCCTGAACCAACACACTAGAGGACATGTATACTATTAACATCAAGCATAATATGTTGCTGAATGATGTTCATGTTGTTGCATGATGTATTGAAGCATCTGCGAGCATGTGTTATCTTATAGTCTATGAAATGTTACTTGTCACAGTGCTAGCCCATGTCAAAGACCTTCCTATGCTAAAACCCCTACCTAAAAGAGACACAAATACCAACACAGTATTGTTCTGTCTGACGTACACGGTTAACGACCCTCATGTTGAGTAGAAGAGTAGTCCCAGGAGATGAGGATGTGTGTGAGAGGAAGCTCTTTTTAGCTGGACTGCTGTCAAACTCCTCTATATCTGTCAGTCCAGCATTTCTGCACAGGTTGTACAGGAAATGTAAACACACCAATGTGTTCACGATTAGCAGGAGCAGAACAAGATTTGCAGGAGCAGAAAACGATTTGCAGAAATTTACAGAAATAAAGGTTCATCGGTTGTCCTTCACATTCACACACTGTTGTCTTTATACTTAACAGATCATATACTGGACTGGGGGTCAGATGGCTGAGCGGTTAGGGAGTCGGGCTATTAATCAGGTTGTTGGTTTGATTCCCGGCCATGCCAAATGACGTTGTGTCCTTGGGCAAGGCACTTCACCCTACTTGCCTCGGGGAGAATGTCCCTGTACTTACTGTAAGTTGCTCTGGATAAAAGCGTCTGCTGAATGACTAAATGTAAATGTAAACATATGATGTCCCAAAGGCCCAACTCCTTCTCAGGTCACCTTCTGGCAGCAACCTTGCAGATGGGTTTCACTGTGCAACCAGGCCTACCAAGCTGCTGCTGGGCCAAGAGCTGATTGTAATGGCACACTGGGACTTGCAGATTACCTGAAATAAATATTTGTCTTTCTGCTGTGTAAGATGTAGGCCTACTGCTTTTAACTTGAGTTGAACGCTGTTAAACACTGCCATGGTCAGCAAACACTTGCCATGTCTACTTCAGAAAGGATACTGTTCACAGCTGTATGAGTCAATAGGACATTACCATTACCTGAATGACTTGTAGTAGTGATCGGGAGGTTATGCCTGTTCTGATGATGGCATAAACCATGTTAGATTGTTGGCTCTATGTGCATTGTTTGGGTCTCCTCTCCATTGTTTTCTGTTTTGTCTTTGGTTCTGTTGCAGGATGGCAGGCAGGTAGAGGAGCTGTGATTGCTGCTGGGGCACACCTGTGATCTGTGCCTTGGTCCTTAATAAGCTGTGCCCTAACAAGCTGGGTCTCTCCATTACTAGCAGGAACATCATCACTGTTTGCTTTTTAGTGTGTAATGATATATTCACTCTACACTTGCACTGATCCCACACCCATTCCATACACTTCTAATTTACCAACCATTTCTTTGTAAGCACTTTTTATTAAATAAATACATTGTTATCCTTATTACCGTGGCTTGTCACTTCCTGAAGTTCTTATCTAATCTTCCTATGAATCAAGTTATGACAGCATTAAACAAGCCCTGGTTGGCTACACACCTCATGTCGGGCTTATACAGATGTGTGTATTGGCACTGTATTGGATATTCAATTCTTCTGCCTCTCTCCATCTCCCTGGTCCTCCCCCAGCACCAGCAGCTCCCTGTCCCCCTGGTCCTCCACCAGCACCAAGGGTGTGCCCAGAAGCCAACACCTGTGACATAACCCTGAGACTGCCCATACACACAACCCATGTACAGTTCAAACAGTACATGGAGTCTAGGATAATACAGTCACCCACCTTTGGGCAGGCATAATGTCACAGCCACAAACGTGACCCCGTTTTTGGTTTTGCCCTGCCCTACTGTGTCCGTGTCTGCCATTGTCTTCGCCTGTGTCTCATTCAGTGGTTTCAGTTCTTGTTTGTATTATCATGTCCACCTGTGTCTTGTTTGGTTCTGTGTATTTTAGGTTCCTGTTTTGTGTCCAGTCTTTGTCTCGTCCTTACCCTTGTTAACGTGAGTACCCTGTCCAGTGCCGGTCCTTCCTACACTTTTCACAACGTACTAACATAGTCAGGTGGCTGAGCGGTTAGGGAATCGGGCTAGTAAACAGAAGGTTGCTGGTTCGACCCCTGGCTCTGCAAAATGACATTGGGCAAGGCACTTCACCCTACTTGCCTCGGGGGAATGTCCCTGTACTTACTGTAAGTCGCTCTGGATAAGAGTGTCTGCTAAATGACTAAATGTATGACTAAACGTACGGACGCCGCTACGCCAAGCGTCTGACAATCACGGACGCCGCTACGCCAAGCGTCTGACAATAATGGACGCCGCTACGCCAAGCGTCTGCAATCACGGACGCTGCTACGCCAAGCGTCTGACATTATGTGGATAGCTAGGAAGATAAGCAGCTAGCTCACCATTATGCCATATCGGTATTATCATCTCGTGAGACCAGAAGTGACCATGTGAGGCGATCCTTCGATTAAAGTCAAGTTTTTTTAACATCTGTTGTCAATTTTGTCAATTAAAAGTTGTAACTAACAAAGAAGTTTCACACATTCGTTTTTACTTTGTAACTATAGTTTTAAAAGCCTTCAGCAAACTGTGCAACTGGCTGGCTAGGCGGGCTTGCTGTCATTGGTTTTTGCCTTTCCTCACATCCCAGTCCCCAATCAAAGTTGTCAGTTTGCCTGTGTTATCGAATATGATAGTTTGGAGAAAAGTACAAATGTGTATCGATATATCCTTCTCAATTACACTAAATTGTTAGTTTACTTGCTGTGCCAACTAGCACTAAACCCCATATTTGTATGTCACTTTGTATAAAAGTGTCTGCTAATATCAATGAATACAATGTCTAAGAGTCTTATGACTCGTGAATTTTCCATTAAAATATGACCATTCTATGAATGTACATCTATACCTCCTGGGGACCCAGACCAGATCAAGACCCATCTAACACGGCACACAATACCCAAACCCAAATATTCTAATTCATGTAATTCTTCAATATTGAATCAAACAACTATAACCACTCCTGACTTGTTTCAGTTTTTTGTATTCAAATAATGATGCCTACACATTTAAGTAATTGTAGGCCTATAAATGCTATTATTGTATGTTCTAAAAGTAACAACAAATAAATCAACAATAACAATTGTTAATAACAATAAGAGTCTGATTTTAACCTTTTTATATTTAGCTGAGACATCTTTAACCTCTCCCTCAGCCTGTCTGTACTCCCCACTTGCTTCAAGAGGACCACCATCGTCCCTGTGCCCAAAAACACCAAGGTCACCTGCATGAACGACTATCGCCCGATATCACTGACCTCTGTCATCATGAAGTGCTTCAAGCGGCTAGTCAAAACATTCATTTTCTCATCGCTGTATCCCACCCTGGACCCTATGCAGTTTGTATACCGGTCCAACAGGTCTACAGACGATGCCATCACCCTGACTATGCACACTGCTCTCTCCCACCTGGACAAAGGAATATGTATGTGAGGATGCTGTTCATTGACTACAGCTCAGCATTCACCATCATCCCCTCCAGACTCGTCTCCAAGCTTGTGGACCTGGGACTAAGCACCTCCCTTTGCAAGTGGATCTTCAACTTCCTGACGGGGAGGCCACAGGTGGTGAGAATCAGTGACCGCATGCTGCTTCAGGTCAGCTGCAAGCAGGTCAGCTGCTTCAGGTTCCTCGGGGTGAACATCAGCAATGATCTCACCTGGTCTGCTCACACGGTAGTTAAAGCTGCCCGGAAACGCCTGTTCTTCCTGAGGAGACTGAAGAAGTTTGGCATGGACTGAGTCAACCTCACTAACTTTTACAGATGCACAATAGAGAGCATACTGACTGGTTGCATCAGTGTGGTATGAGAGCTGCACAGACAGGGACCGCAAGGTCCTACATAGTGTGATCAGGTCTGCTGAGTTAATCATCGGCAGGAAGCTTCCAGCCCTACAGGACACCTACCACACGATGCTTCAGGAAAGCTGGCAGGATTCAAAGAGACTGTTACCACCCATCCTTCAGTCTTTTTACCCCGTTGCCTTCAGGCGGGCAATACTGAAGCATTCGGTCTCGCACACGTAGACTGGAGAATAGTTTATTTTCCAAGGGCCATCAGGCTTCTGAATGGACACATTCTCACCACTTTCTCACTAACCACTTTACACACTGTCACTTTCAGCTACTGGTTGTACTATCAGCAATATTGCACTAATTGTTACCCCACTTGTCTTTAGGTTAGTATAGGTTTATACGGTTAGTGTAGGTTAATATGTGTATTATTACAGGTTAAGTATACTGTATTGTATATTATTTTGTATATTTAGGAGTTGTTATTTTCTTATCATAGATGTAATCTATGTTCAGGGTACTTATATGTTATGCCAGGTTGCTTTGCGTTGTCGTGTCCTAAGAATTTCAGTGCCCAGTCTGACCTTGTGTTGTTCTGTGCATCTGACAATAAAAGACTTGAACTGGAACTCAGCTATCAGACTAAAGGGTAGAACAGTGGTGAAAACCAATCCTCCTGTGGACACATAACAACTTAAAATACATGAAATGGTATTACATTTTAAAACCAGCACATACAACTCATATTCACCTCTTCTTTGTCAGGGACACATAAAAAGGCTCTCTCTTGATAGTGACTTAGGACTCCAGCAAATAATATTGTCCAAACATTGAAAGCAGGCACAAGGACAAGTAACTTTAAATGCAAAAACATAGTTTATTATCAAAATAGTAAGATAATCAATACATTATGACAATGTAACAAAATCAATACAGAAACAAACGCTACCTTCAGAGCAAACAATAACAAAGGTATTTTAAATGCAAATAAACATAGCGCACCTAACCTGAGCAAGTATAGGAGGCTAATCAAACTCAGTGATTGGTTTAGCTTCTCCTTTTGTAAACCCATCCTGCATACTAAAGTAGCGATGCCGGCTATATGAAGAAACAATTGCCTGACACATACAAATTCAAATGGACCATCACCGGTACTTGGCTGCAGTAAGCCAAATATTCCTTTGCAAGACAAGAGAATATGTAAACACATTTTGGGCCTCTGCACGACAAAACTCTAGGCTATCAAACCAGCAAATATACATTTTACAACACTGAAAACATTACTAGACACTAAAGATTAAGAATCCTTCAAACGTGATGCATAAAATACGAAATTAATACCAAACATGACATGAAAACTTGGGTCATACAGAAGTTCTTTTAGGTGGTGACTGCTGGGACAGCTTGGCCCCAGACATCACTGCTTTGGGTTTTTTCTATTGTGGACACGCAGGCGACTCTTCAGATGGTCATTTGTTTTACCTGAATAGTCACAGAGGTCACCGCTGTAGGCCTTTTCTCCAGTGTGGATCCTGAGGTGCCTTCTAAAATTGTAATTCTGGCTAAAGGTTTTACCACAGAGGTCACAGCTGTAGGGCTTCTCTCCAGTGTGGATTCTGCTGTGAACTGTCAAACTGCTATCATTGCTAAAGGTTTTACCACAGAGGTCACAGCTGTAGGGCTTCTCTCCAGTGTGGATCCTGAGGTGCCTTCTAAAATTGTAATTCTGGCTAAAGGTTTTACCACAGAGGTCACAGCTGTAGGGCTTCTCTCCAGTGTGGATTCTGCTGTGAACTGTCAAACTGCTTTCACTACTAAAGGTTTTACCACAGAGGTCACAGCTGTAGGACTTCTCTCCAATGTGGATCCTGCTATGAACTCTGAAATGGCCAGCCTGGCTAAAGGTTTTACCACAGAGGTCACAGCTGTAGGGCTTCTCTCCAGTGTGGATTCTGCGGTGAACTGTGTAATGGTTAGCTCTGCGAAAGGTTTTACCACAGAGGTCACAGCTGAAGGGCTTCTCTCCAGTGTGGATCCTGCTATGAACTCTGAAATCGCCAGCCTGGCTAAAGGTTTTACCACAGAGGTCACAGCTGTAGGGCTTCTCTCCAGTGTGGATTCTGCGGTGAGCTGTAAAACTGCTTTCACCTCTAAAGGTTTTACCACAGAGGTCACAGCTGTAGGGCTTCTCTCCAGTGTGGATTCTGCGGTGAACTGTTAAATGGTTAACTCTGCGAAAGGTTTTACCACAGAGGTCACAGCTGTAGGGCTTCTCTCCAGTGTGGATCCTGCTATGAGCTCTGAAATGGCCAGCCTGGCTAAAGGTTTTACCACAGAGGTCACAGCTGTAGGGCTTCTCTCCAGTGTGTATTCTGCGGTGAACAGTGAAATGGTTGGCTCTGCTAAAGGTTTTACCACAGAGGTCACAGCTGAAGGGCTTCTCTCCAGTGTGGATCCTGCTATGAATTCTGAAATCGCCAGCCTGGCTAAAGGTTGTACCACAGATGTCACAGCTGTAGGGCTTCTCTCCAGTGTGGATCATGCTATGAACTCTGAAATGGTCAGCCTGACTAAAGGTTTTACCACAGAGGTCACAGCTGTAGGGCTTCTCTCCAGTGTGGATCCTGAGGTGCCTTCTAAAATTGTAATTCTGGCTAAAGGTTTTACCACAGAGGTCACAGCTGTAGGGCTTCTCTCCACTGTGGATTCTGCTGTGAACTGTCAAACTGCTATCACTGCTAAAGGTTTTACCACAGAGGTCACAGCTGTAGGGCTTCTTTCCAGTGTGGATTCTCATGTGCTTCTTGAGGCTACTGGATGAGGAAAGGCTCTTCCCACATGTATCACAGTGATGTGTCTCCATAACTCAGCTCTCTCTCTCTCTTTGTTCTCTGTCTGGTCTCTCTGGATCCTGTTTTGTATCTAGTCTCTGGAAATGTGTTTCTCCCCGGTTGATCCTGTCTGGTTACTGCTGTTTCTGGTTGAGTCTCTCTCTGTAGTCTCTAGTTGAGTCGCTGTAGTCTCTCTGGAGCCTTAAGGTGTCTTCTCTGTCTAGTATCCGCCCATGATCAAGTATGATTGGCCAGTAGGGGATCTGGAAGAAACAGTTCCAAGTTAATGAGAACTCAGACAAAGAAGTTATTTTACATGTGAAAGCTGTCATAATGTCCACTTTGCATATGTAATCTTGATCATTTGGTGAGAGGTTGATGTTTTTCAGGTTTATTTTTAACTGGAGAAACAACACTGTGATAAAAACGTAATCTCTGGCATACAACTCCTAATAGTAATACTTTTTCAAAATAATAATAGCCTGTATGATTAATTACTACACACTAAGCATTACATGTAATGTAAATATTAACAATAAAATGACTTTGGATTGGAATTGCAAAGTTTTAAATCCAATAATATTAACATACTTTATTCTATTGCATGTGTCTCATCTAATTTAAAAACGGTACAACATAGGAAATAAATTACGGAATGTTTATAAGCACTCAATTTATATTGGCTCCACTGCAGCAATACAGAACACAGCACACTATCTTTACGCTGCCCACAAAACTGGAGTACGTACCTTGAGACTCACAAGACTGTCTGCATCTAAATAACATAAAATAATATTACATAGGCTACACTTTTCACAACGTACTAACATACCCCCATGAATAAAGACAAACACTGAATCTAGCTAACAACACAATCGAAGTAAAGCTAGAGCTAGCTAGCTAGCACCGAAATGAGTTTAAAACCAAGCACAAAGTCGCAAATCCTGGATACAACGTCAAAAGCAACGCATATAATGTTGGCACTTACCTTCATAGTAGTTAGAACTGCAACAGAGCTCACAATAAATGTTCACAATGTTAAAACGTAGGGAAACTTCACTTTACGTTTGACAAACTACATTGATTTAGAGCTCACGTTACCGTGGATACAAACCAGTATGTGCGTTTGTCGCCTGCGCTGCTTGCAGCCCGGCTGACTTGAAGCAGCCAATGGCATTCTCAGCTTCAAATCAGCCGGCTGCAGCCATGAAGTCGAGCACACCTAATGACTGTAAAAAGTCAAGGATACAAACACACGAGATGCAGTTGCACATTTGAAACACCAGATGCCACCAGCACGGTAAAAACGCTACAATGACAGGCATGAATGCATCATCATATTTTCAAAATTTTTCGTATTACCGTTTTTTTCAAATGCTTACACACAAATTCCTTACTTTTCACACAATTTCTGAAACCTGACACTCAAACACCAGAACCACACCTCAAATCTGCAAAACCATACGCACATTTTGGGCCTTTGACTCAGTTTTCAATTTCATAAAACACTTTTTGCAAAACACACAAACAATTCTAACAGGAAGCATCTTGATTTCCTTTTTCAAACACAACCAATCAAAATGCCACACTAATTCATCAGTGCCTTACACTAACTCCTCACATGTGCAAACACTCATTGCTTTACTCAACACCAACCAATCATGGCTTTAGAATAGGCAAATTAGCCTATAAATAGCCTAATTTGAGTTGATTTACAGTGGTGGGTATAATTTGAACATTTACTGTAGAAAAGATAACAGGTATGTAACAATATAATGTAATATACACATGTTCTAACGTACACATAATAGCTGTTTCAGCACAACACACGGTATACTATACACACATATTTTAGCACCCATGCATCCATTGACTGCAGTGCACTGCATGATTGGTCACAGTCTGGTGGATTGCTGTATCATACCGTGCAACAGTACAGTGACTGTAAGAATACATTCTGACAATATTGTAGAAAATAGTATATATTACTGTATGCTACAGTTCATGGCACACACAGACACACCATTCCGTAATCACCTTTTTCAAAATTAGGTTTGGTTTCTGTCCTACTAAACTCTTTCTTTTGTACTGTGTAATACTGTATTCACAACCATAAATGCTGTAAATGTCTATGCACCAGTGGCAGCCGCAGAACGACTGATTTTTGGGGACAAATTGTCCGAAACACTTTCTGAATGCAATATGGAGGAGTATCTATTTCTTGGTGGGGATTTTAACAGCACGATAAGTGATTCAGACAGAAACCATACAGAACCCCACATGGCCTCCCGCTGTAGCCTGGTGCGCCTAGTTGAGACCCATGAACTATGTGATGTATGGCGGAATATAAATGGTGACACTAGACAGTATACTTGGGCTCATGCTAGAGATAATACCATCTCCCTGGCTAGGTTGGACAGAATATACTGCTTCAAGCACCAGTCACATGTGTTCAAAACGTGTTCAATAAGCCCAGTAGGGTTCTCAGATCACAGCCTGTCAGGGGTTGTTTTAATTAATTCGGTGAAGCCAAGAAGTGCTTATTGTGTCAGATGTCAGAAGTTTACGCGTATTCAGCAGTGGTGGGATGTGGGCAATGTCCAAGCCCAGCAATTCTGTACTCAGTACACTTTCAATGTAACTGGGGAGATAACCTGATCAATCAAAGCTCTAGAGACGGATATCGTTGAGTTCCAAGCTCTTGCTAACAAAACAAGAAAAATAAGCCACATTCAGGGGCTCAACATTGGCAGACCTGCTGGGTACTCGTGCACAGGGGGGCCTTGGTGAGATCCAGATTTCAGAATATCTCTGAAATGGAGGCCCCGTCAAAGTTCTTCTTTGGCTCAGCGGCAGGTTAGGAGCTCAGGACCTTTCCTGAAATACGGAGAAGGGCTGCAGAGTTCTACACTGAGCTGTATGCTAGTGAACAGAAAGACGACGACTGAGGAGTCAAGAAGATGTGACAGCATTCCTCAGGTGTCTGCGGAGGAAAACGTGCAGCTTGCACACACTCTGACTGCACTGGGACTGTTAAATGCACTGCAGGGCATGCAGAGTGGCAGGGCTCCCTGTAGGCTTTGTGGGCGAGGATCTGCTCGAGGTCATAAATGACTGACCAGCGGGGTGTTACCCTTGAGCTGCAAGTGAGCAGTCATGACATTGTTGCCAAAAAAGGGGGACCCACAAGAGATAAAGAACTGGAGACCAGTGGCCCTGCTTTGCACTGATTACAAAATCCTCTCCAAAGCTTTGGCAAACAGACTAAGGGAGGGGATGGGTGAAATGATACATACGGACCAGTCCTACTGTGTCAATAATGGATAACATATCCTTGATCCAAGATTATTTAGACCTTTCTCGACTTTTCGGCCAGGTCACTGGGTTGATTTCTCTGGACCAAGAAAAGGCTTTTGGTCGGGTTAAGCACCAATATCTTTGGCGCACAATGAGGGTGTTCGGGTTCAGCCCTGAGTTCATTGCCATGGTCGGTATGCTCTACGGAGATATTGAAAGTGTACTGAAGGTCAACGGTGGGTTAAGTGCTC
Source organism: Osmerus eperlanus (assembly GCF_963692335.1). Lineage (NCBI taxonomy): Eukaryota > Metazoa > Chordata > Actinopteri > Osmeriformes > Osmeridae > Osmerus > Osmerus eperlanus. Next base: position 13,008,093 of record NC_085022.1, read on the forward strand.
CTTTTAAAGTGATGAGAGGGATTAGGCAGGGGTGTGCCATGTCTGGGATGCTCTATACCAGGGGTCCACAAACTTTTTTCTGCGAGGGACAGATAATTTTTCCTTTCTTTAATGTGGGGCCGGGTCGGTCTCTAACAGAAAGTGACATGGGCCAGAGTGACTACCAGTATTATTGTGGAGATTTTATTATGATTTGAAATAGATTTATTATGCTAGATTAGTTTATTATTTTGTTATGCACCGTACATCCGTACATATCAAGGGATATATAGCCTATTAAAAGAGCATTATTACTATCGTGATGACCTTTTTTCATATTCATTGCTATTGAAATCAAAACATTTACTTACTCATGCATATTAATCAGTGTGAACTGATTGTCTCTGGCATTGTTCAGAGGGCCGGTCCAAATGCGTGGGCCGTAGATTGGGGACCCCTGCTCTATACTATCGCTATAGAACCACTACTCAATTGTATAAGAGCTGAAATGAAGAGAGCAAAGTGGAGTTATCCTCTGCAGCTGCCTGTCTGCGTATGCAGATGATTTAATAATTGTCATAAAAAATCTGATAGACGTGGACACTCACAAAATTGGTGTAAAATTTTGGGAGAATGTCCTCGGCAAGGGTGAACTGGGGGAAGAGTTGTGCCTTTCAGCTGGGGCATTGGACAAGTGGACTGCCCACTTTACCTGGAGGGCTGAACTGGTCCAGAGGAGGGTTTAAGTACTTGGGGGTGTTTCTGGGGGATTAGGCATTTATGCAGAGGAACTGGGACGGAGCGGCTGTCTCTGTACAGGGAGGCCCTGACCGAGGAGGACTGGGGTCTACTGAATGCAGGGACAGCAAACCAGCGTCTTTCAATTAACAATGATTTTTTTTCCAAGGCTGAATGTGACTCTACCGGAGAATGACGCCCCATATGTCAACCCCCCCCAGAGGGAGTGGGGCTGGACACACTGCGGGGAAAGGGTTTGTATAAACTGTGTGTAAGGGCCCTGAATAGGGAGAAATTAGGAGGCAGAGCTGACACCCCATGGAGGGCCAAGCTGGGGTTACACGCAGAGGAGGGACCAGCCTGGAGAGCACTTTATAAACCACCATTAACCAAGTGGGTGGGGGACGTACAGTGGCTGGTGTTACATGGAGGAGGAACTAGTGTGTGTGGATGCTAGACGTGGTTTCTGCTTGTGCCAATTCGTGCTAGTGCCTGTGGCTAGTGCCACCACACTTTTAGAGACAGTCCGTGTGTGACCCAGATCGTTTTTTCTGTGTTTCCGTCCAGTAATTGAGCTGATCCAGTCCGATGTGTCTCGCTACCCATTCCTGCAGCAGGCTCCCTCCTACATCCGAGCCCACCGCTACAAATACTGGTTTACAGAGCCCAAGTCTGATGGGTCAGCACACACACACACTCTTTTACCTGAATTTTTGTGTGCTTGTATGTAACACACTGTCCCTTGTTCGTAGCTCGTACCTTGACAGATGGTGGAGGAGGGTGTACTCTCCACACTATTCCACACCTGGGTGACACCTTCCTGGAGAGCATGCTCAGACAGCATGGGCTCAAGGTAAACACCAGAACGTAAACAAGAAGCATGTATGAAAACACGATCAGCAGCACTGACAAACTCTGCTGTGCCCACTGGTTTTGAGGTAGTATTGGTCTCATTCTGGTGTGTAGGGACTTGTAACCTGACTGTGTGTAGTGATGGTGTGTGGTGACAGGACAGGTCTCCTCCCCGGCGTGTTCCAGAAGCCCCTCTCGCACAGGCTGTGAGGTGGGTACGCTCCCAGGTGAGGGGTGTGTCGGCCCCTCTGCTGCTCTGGAGCCTGTTTGCCTGCAGTGCCACCATCTGTCTACTCCGGGGACTGCGCCACTCCTGTGCTACGACACACAAACACAAACCCACCGCAACCAATTCTGACCACACAGACACCATACATGATGGTAACTCCTCGCTGGAGGAAGAGGAAGAGCACCAAGAGGAGGAGAAGGAGGATGAGGGGAAGGAGCTGAAAGATGATACTGTGGAGGAAGAGAATGGTGAAAGAAAAAAAAAATAGTGTAGCAGAGGAAGACAAACAGATGGAGGAGGAGGTGGAGGAGGTGGAGGATGAAGATGAGGAAGAAGAGGGGGAGGCGAGCGAAAAGGATGACATGGAAATGCTACGAAAGAGAATGAATAAGTGTGAGGATGAGAGGCAGGGCAACTCCCCAGTTAGTTGAAGGCTATCTGTCCAAATGACCTGTTTGTCTTATTTTCTCTGACTAGAAAACAGATTGTATTTTTCCTGTTTTCAGTCTGAGAAAATAAAACATTTGTCACGCATGTCACACCTGCCTGTGAGTTATTAAATATTCTGCATACTCTACCCTTCAGACTGTATGGCCTACAGATAGCTTACTAGCCATTTTCTAACTGTTTCTGCTTGTCTCCACTGGTTACAGTTGTGCCAAGATGATGTTTGGTGATGTATCATGTACGTCGTGTGATCATGTTGTCATGGTTGATAATGTCAATCTCGGTTTGTCATGATTATAGGGGCATTTCTGTGGTAAGATTCAGACAATGGAAGAGAAAATATGATAGAAAGTGTCATATGTAAAATATATCATGTTCTTTTTGAACATGACAATCAAGAGAACATACCTTTTGGTATAGGTCCATGTTTTTTTTATGTGTTTGTTTGTCTTGTGTGAGTTAAATGTTTGCTATACCTCTAAGATACTGTAAGTATTTTAACAAACTGCACTATTTCCCCATTTCCACCAAAAAATAAGTATATTTTTGTCAGTGTTGCAAAATATTACATCGCAAAACTGTACAAAAAAATACATATTTTAAACGCTTCTTTGTGTCATTTATAATAAAGCAAAAATGGACACATACTTTTACTTTTTATTGTTTAATTGTTTATTGTTTAATTGTTTAATTAATCTGAATTGTATGAACAATATAGGCATTTTACACAGGGAAGATGCTTTAGAGCATGTGTTTCAGTTACCACCGCAGAACACCAGGGCAGTACTTGTTGATGAGAGACTGGTAATAAGGCTTGAGGTTTTCAACATCAGGCAGCTCTGTGCTTTTAGTGTAGAGGTCAAACTTACTGCAGAGGGCACAGAACAAAGGTCAGATCAGAGACAACGGCAACAAACCATTTAGAGAGCATGTGTGTTAGAGGGACCTACTTGAACTCTCTGACCCAGGGCAGCATGCGTTGGTCTTTGTCATTGCACAGGTGCATGTAGTCGCCATGGGAATGCCAGGGGTAGAAGGAATGGAAGCGGATCATATAGAGACCCTGGGGGAGAGGGTGGAAACAGGTGGAGAAGAAATTTGGGAGATTTACACACACACACACTCGGTCATTCACTCCCTCACCTCCTCTGGAATGGTACACTTGTTGAACTTCATGACTCTGTAGAGATACTCTGTAACAAAACAAGATACGTTAGGAGTATCCTTCTCGTGTTGAGGTCAGAGGGTACTGTATCTGCTGTGTAGATACTCACCATCATGGCCCCAGGACATCAGCACATTGTCCAGCCCACAGTTGGAATTGTAGATCCCACACTCAGTACTAGAGAGACAGAAGGAAGAAGACCCTGAATCAAAGGGCCACAGCTTGAACCAATTTGATGGGATGTTTGAAGAGAGACATTATTGTACTTGTAAGCGTGGTTTTCCTCGTCTGGGTTGTCCAGGAAGGTTTTGTCTCTGAAGACGATGCCGTTTTGAAACCTGCAGCCCACTGGGAATGTGTCCCCGACTACAGCCCACTGCAATACAGCGTCACAGTTAGCCTAGCCTAGCCTAGCCTGGCCTATCTTAGCCTAGCCTAGTTTGGCCTATCATGGCCTAGCCTAGCCTGGCGAGGCTAGGCTAAGTCCATGTGTTTCACCTCTCACCTGGGGTTCCCCCCACAGTGCCATTATCTTCCCGATGTCATGGATCAGACCCACCAACTGGAACCAGTCTAGGGGAGGGGAGGGGATGTGTTAGACTAGTGTGTTTGTGTGTTGGAGGTTGTGCACGTTTACCTTTGTCTGGGTGTTCTTTGCGTATGCCCTCAGCAGTCTGGAAGGCATGGAAGGAGTTGGGAAAGTCCACATCAGGATCAGATTCATCCACCAGCTGGTCCAGAGACATGATGGCCTCCATCACCCCCATCTGGGCATGTCCACAGTTGGACCAATCAGAGTGCTGCAGAGGCGGAGGAGAGGGAGGGCCATGGTAGTATTACAGGTGGGCGTATTCAGCTGTCTTTTTCTGCCGCACATTGCGTATCTGCTTTCGAAAACTAAACAGAACATTTCTGTTCTGACTTCTGTGAAACATTACTAAATGAACTTTTCCGAGAAGAACAGAGAGAGAAAAAGGCTGAAGTGTTTTTTCTTTGCCATGTTCTCCCAGCACACAAACCTTTTGTTTGACAAAGTCCAGGGTCTGGTTGGTGTGCATCAGCTTGTACGTGTTGAACACACGATCGATCAGACTCCCACTCTGTCACACACACATACACACACACTGTTGAGAACTGGGGAGATAACCTGATCAATCAAAGCTCTAGAGACGGATATCGTTGAGTTCAAAGCTCTTGCTAACAAAACAAGAAAAATAAGCCACATTCAGGGGCTCAACATTGGCAGACCTGCTGGGTACTCGTGCACAGGGGGGCCTTGGTGAGATCCAGATTTCAGAATATCTCTGAAATGGAGGCCCCGTCAAAGTTCTTCTTTGGCTCAGCGGCAGGTTAGGAGCTCAGGACCTTTCCTGAAATACGGAGAAGGGCTGCAGAGTTCTACACTGAGCTGTATGCTAGTGAACAGAAAGACGACGACTGAGGAGTCAAGAAGATGTGACAGCATTCCTCAGGTGTCTGCGGAGGAAAACGTGCAGCTTGCACACACTCTGACTGCACTGGGACTGTTAAATGCACTGCAGGGCATGCAGAGTGGCAGGGCTCCCTGTAGGCTTTGTGGGCGAGGATCTGCTCGAGGTCATAAATGACTGACCAGCGGGGTGTTACCCTTGAGCTGCAAGTGAGCAGTCATGACATTGTTGCCAAAAAAGGGGGACCCACAAGAGATAAAGAACTGGAGACCAGTGGCCCTGCTTTGCACTGATTACAAAATCCTCTCCAAAGCTTTGGCAAACAGACTAAGGGAGGGGATGGGTGAAATGATACATACGGACCAGTCCTACTGTGTCAATAATGGATAACATATCCTTGATCCAAGATTATTTAGACCTTTCTCGACTTTTCGGCCAGGTCACTGGGTTGATTTCTCTGGACCAAGAAAAGGCTTTTGGTCGGGTTAAGCACCAATATCTTTGGCGCACAATGAGGGTGTTCGGGTTCAGCCCTGAGTTCATTGCCATGGTCGGTATGCTCTACGGAGATATTGAAAGTGTACTGAAGGTCAACGGTGGGTTAAGTGCTCCTTTTAAAGTGATGAGAGGGATTAGGCAGGGGTGTGCCATGTCTGGGATGCTCTATACCAGGGGTCCACAAACTTTTTTCTGCGAGGGACAGATAATTTTTCCTTTCTTTAATGTGGGGCCGGGTCGGTCTCTAACAGAAAGTGACATGGGCCAGAGTGACTACCAGTATTATTGTGGAGATTTTATTATGATTTGAAATAGATTTATTATGCTAGATTAGTTTATTATTTTGTTATGCACCGTACATCCGTACATATCAAGGGATATATAGCCTATTAAAAGAGCATTATTACTATCGTGATGACCTTTTTTCATATTCATTGCTATTGAAATCAAAACATTTACTTACTCATGCATATTAATCAGTGTGAACTGATTGTCTCTGGCATTGTTCAGAGGGCCGGTCCAAATGCGTGGGCCGTAGATTGGGGACCCCTGCTCTATACTATCGCTATAGAACCACTACTCAATTGTATAAGAGCTGAAATGAAGAGAGCAAAGTGGAGTTATCCTCTGCAGCTGCCTGTCTGCGTATGCAGATGATTTAATAATTGTCATAAAAAATCTGATAGACGTGGACACTCACAAAATTGGTGTAAAATTTTGGGAGAATGTCCTCGGCAAGGGTGAACTGGGGGAAGAGTTGTGCCTTTCAGCTGGGGCATTGGACAAGTGGACTGCCCACTTTACCTGGAGGGCTGAACTGGTCCAGAGGAGGGTTTAAGTACTTGGGGGTGTTTCTGGGGGATTAGGCATTTATGCAGAGGAACTGGGACGGAGCGGCTGTCTCTGTACAGGGAGGCCCTGACCGAGGAGGACTGGGGTCTACTGAATGCAGGGACAGCAAACCAGCGTCTTTCAATTAACAATGATTTTTTTTCCAAGGCTGAATGTGACTCTACCGGAGAATGACGCCCCATATGTCAACCCCCCCCAGAGGGAGTGGGGCTGGACACACTGCGGGGAAAGGGTTTGTATAAACTGTGTGTAAGGGCCCTGAATAGGGAGAAATTAGGAGGCAGAGCTGACACCCCATGGAGGGCCAAGCTGGGGTTACACGCAGAGGAGGGACCAGCCTGGAGAGCACTTTATAAACCACCATTAACCAAGTGGGTGGGGGACGTACAGTGGCTGGTGTTACATGGAGGAGGAACTAGTGTGTGTGGATGCTAGACGTGGTTTCTGCTTGTGTCAATTCGTGCTAGTGCCTGTGGCTAGTGCCACCACACTTTTAGAGACAGTCCGTGTGTGACCCAGATCGTTTTTTCTGTGTTTCCGTCCCGTAATTGAGCTGATCCAGTCCGATGTGTCTCGCTACCCATTCCTGCAGCAGGCTCCCTCCTACATCCGAGCCCACCGCTACAAATACTGGTTTACAGAGCCCAAGTCTGATGGGTCAGCACACACACACACTCTTTTACCTGAATTTTTGTGTGCTTGTATGTAACACACTGTCCCTTGTTCGTAGCTCGTACCTTGACAGATGGTGGAGGAGGGTGTACTCTCCACACTATTCCACACCTGGGTGACACCTTCCTGGAGAGCATGCTCAGACAGCATGGGCTCAAGGTAAACACCAGAACGTAAACAAGAAGCATGTATGAAAACACGATCAGCAGCACTGACAAACTCTGCTGTGCCCACTGGTTTTGAGGTAGTATTGGTCTCATTCTGGTGTGTAGGGACTTGTAACCTGACTGTGTGTAGTGATGGTGTGTGGTGACAGGACAGGTCTCCTCCCCGGCGTGTTCCAGAAGCCCCTCTCGCACAGGCTGTGAGGTGGGTACGCTCCCAGGTGAGGGGTGTGTCGGCCCCTCTGCTGCTCTGGAGCCTGTTTGCCTGCAGTGCCACCATCTGTCTACTCCGGGGACTGCGCCACTCCTGTGCTACGACACACAAACACAAACCCACCGCAACCAATTCTGACCACACAGACACCATACATGATGGTAACTCCTCGCTGGAGGAAGAGGAAGAGCACCAAGAGGAGGAGAAGGAGGATGAGGGGAAGGAGCTGAAAGATGATACTGTGGAGGAAGAGAATGGTGAAAGAAAAAAAAAATAGTGTAGCAGAGGAAGACAAGCAGATGGAGGAGGAGGTGGAGGAGGTGGAGGATGAAGATGAGGAAGAAGAGGGGGAGGCGAGCGAAAAGGATGACATGGAAATGCTACGAAAGAGAATGAATAAGTGTGAGGATGAGAGGCAGGGCAACTCCCCAGTTAGTTGAAGGCTATCTGTCCAAATGACCTGTTTGTCTTATTTTCTCTGACTAGAAAACAGATTGTATTTTTCCTGTTTTCAGTCTGAGAAAATAAAACATTTGTCACGCATGTCACACCTGCCTGTGAGTTATTAAATATTCTGCATACTCTACCCTTCAGACTGTATGGCCTACAGATAGCTTACTAGCCATTTTCTAACTGTTTCTGCTTGTCTCCACTGGTTACAGTTGTGCCAAGATGATGTTTGGTGATGTATTATGTACGTCGTGTGATCATGTTGTCATGGTTGATAATGTCAATCTCGGTTTGTCATGATTATAGGGGCATTTCTGTGGTAAGATTCAGACAATGGAAGAGAAAATATGATAGAAAGTGTCATATGTAAAATATATCATGTTCTTTTTGAACATGACAATCAAGAGAACATACCTTTTGGTATAGGTCCATGTTTTTTTTATGTGTTTGTTTGTCTTGTGTGAGTTAAATGTTTGCTATACCTCTAAGATACTGTAAGTATTTTAACAAACTGCACTATTTCCCCATTTCCACCAAAAAATAAGTATATTTTTGTCAGTGTTGCAAAATATTACATCGCAAAACTGTACAAAAAAATACATATTTTAAACGCTTCTTTGTGTCATTTATAATAAAGCAAAAATGGACACATACTTTTACTTTTTATTGTTTAATTGTTTATTGTTTAATTGTTTAATTAATCTGAATTGTATGAACAATATAGGCATTTTACACAGGGAAGATGCTTTAGAGCATGTGTTTCAGTTACCACCGCAGAACACCAGGGCAGTACTTGTTGATGAGAGACTGGTAATAAGGCTTGAGGTTTTCAACATCAGGCAGCTCTGTGCTTTTAGTGTAGAGGTCAAACTTACTGCAGAGGGCACAGAACAAAGGTCAGATCAGAGACAACGGCAACAAACCATTTAGAGAGCATGTGTGTTAGAGGGACCTACTTGAACTCTCTGACCCAGGGCAGCATGCGTTGGTCTTTGTCATTGCACAGGTGCATGTAGTCGCCATGGGAATGCCAGGGGTAGAAGGAATGGAAGCGGATCATATAGAGACCCTGGGGGAGAGGGTGGAAACAGGTGGAGAAGAAATTTGGGAGATTTACACACACACACACTCGGTCATTCACTCCCTCACCTCCTCTGGAATGGTACACTTGTTGAACTTCATGACTCTGTAGAGATACTCTGTAACAAAACAAGATACGTTAGGAGTATCCTTCTCGTGTTGAGGTCAGAGGGTACTGTATCTGCTGTGTAGATACTCACCATCATGGCCCCAGGACATCAGCACATTGTCCAGCCCACAGTTGGAATTGTAGATCCCACACTCAGTACTAGAGAGACAGAAGGAAGAAGACCCTGAATCAAAGGGCCACAGCTTGAACCAATTTGATGGGATGTTTGAAGAGAGACATTATTGTACTTGTAAGCGTGGTTTTCCTCGTCTGGGTTGTCCAGGAAGGTTTTGTCTCTGAAGACGATGCCGTTTTGAAACCTGCAGCCCACTGGGAATGTGTCCCCGACTACAGCCCACTGCAATACAGCGTCACAGTTAGCCTAGCCTAGCCTAGCCTGGCCTATCTTAGCCTAGCCTAGTTTGGCCTATCATGGCCTAGCCTAGCCTGGCGAGGCTAGGCTAAGTCCATGTGTTTCACCTCTCACCTGGGGTTCCCCCCACAGTGCCATTATCTTCCCGATGTCATGGATCAGACCCACCAACTGGAACCAGTCTAGGGGAGGGGAGGGGATGTGTTAGACTAGTGTGTTTGTGTGTTGGAGGTTGTGCACGTTTACCTTTGTCTGGGTGTTCTTTGCGTATGCCCTCAGCAGTCTGGAAGGCATGGAAGGAGTTGGGAAAGTCCACATCAGGATCAGATTCATCCACCAGCTGGTCCAGAGACATGATGGCCTCCATCACCCCCATCTGGGCATGTCCACAGTTGGACCAATCAGAGTGCTGCAGAGGCGGAGGAGAGGGAGGGCCATGGTAGTATTACAGGTGGGCGTATTCAGCTGTCTTTTTCTGCCGCACATTGCGTATCTGCTTTCGAAAACTAAACAGAACATTTCTGTTCTGACTTCTGTGAAACATTACTAAATGAACTTTTCCGAGAAGAACAGAGAGAGAAAAAGGCTGAAGTGTTTTTTCTTTGCCATGTTCTCCCAGCACACAAACCTTTTGTTTGACAAAGTCCAGGGTCTGGTTGGTGTGCATCAGCTTGTACGTGTTGAACACACGATCGATCAGACTCCCACTCTGTCACACACACATACACACACACTGTTGTGCACACAAAGTACCCACAACAAACCCTTAAGACCCCCTTCACGACCTGTTGGAAGACGAGCTGACGTTCACCTCAAAGTTCCTGTACTCAGCCTGGTCTTTAGAGTCAGTCTCCAGGTTTGGTCGATATGCCAGAGACGGGTCTGGGCCCTTGGAACACATAGACAAACAGGCTGATGTATACATTATATATGATTATGATATCGGGAGTCAGATGGCTGAGCGGTTAGGGAATCGGGCTATTACTCAGAAGGTTGTCGGTTCGATTTGACCAAATGACGTTGTGTCCTTGGGCAAGGCACTTCACCCTACTAAATGACTAAATGTAAATTTTACAGACATTAGACGGCCAAACAGACAGACACAAATGAGACATCTGTTTTGCAAGAAAACATGCATGCCGTTTTGAAAACTCTCAGTCCTATAACCCTGTTTCATGTTGAATATTGATCAAAGATCCATATTGTGGACTTTTTCCTTTAAATCCACTGAAACGTCTGATAGTGAGGTTTGGCATAGGCTTAATAAAACCACAAAACTGTAATTCATCTTCAATTGTAAGTAGCTGGAAAATATGGCTGCAAAAATAAATATATACCAATACAAAGCTAACTAGTTGCTTCCATTGTCCTGTAATAGGCAGGCCTGAACCAACACACTAGAGGACATGCATACAATTAACATCAAGCATAATATGTTGCTGAATGTTGTTGCATGATGTATTGAAGCATCTGAGAGCATGTGTCATCTTATAGTCTAGTGCTAGCCCATGTCAAAGACCTTCCTATGGCAAAACCCTTATCCAAAAGAGACACAGTATCCAACACAGTATTCTTCTGGCTTACGTACAAGGTTAACAACCCTCATGTTGAGTAGAAGAGTAGTCCCAGGAGATGAGGATGTGTGTGAGAGGAAGTTCTTTTTAGCTGGACTGTTGTCAAACTCCTCTATATATCTGTCAGTCCAGTAGGAAGGCTAACCTTTCTGCACTGGTTGTACAGAAAATGAAAACACACACACACATGGTCACACTTTAACTCCCAACTCACGCCCCCAACAAATGGGGTTACCTGACTGGATCACCTGTGTGTGTTTTTCCTGTGGGACCAGTGAGTGTTTAACTGAAATCTACTGGTCTGGTTCCAGCTGGTATGGGGGATTGGTTGTGTATAGGGGGATGTTTGAAAGTCTGTAGGTTATTGAGTTTAAGGATGAACAGGAAAGTACACGCACACACAAGGACAAACACATTCTTACAAACACAGACTGGCAAAACAATCACACACACACACACACACACACACACTTTAGCTTCAGAAAGGAGTAGTTGGTTGTCTGTGGCACACACTGTACTGTAGGCTGCTGGCCAGCTGAGGTCGCCATTCTGTATGTTATACAGTAGTGTGTCGTGTTATCTGTGGAGAGTGCACATTACTAACCTGGCTGGCCCATGACTTAACCTAACTTGACTTCATGTTATAATCATACACACAAACACTGAACCCACACATTTATACTCATAAACACACTTCCAGCATATATATATATATATATATATAAACACTGTAAAACCCTTTGGGCGCTTCTGGGAGGGTTAGGTAGGTGTAGGCCTACTGTATCAAACACAGCAGTTTAATTCGAAAGGTATACACAGGACACTGTTTTGTACAGGCTACTCTGTTAGGTCGATGGGAAATATAACGGAATGTTTGTCCCATGCACACAGATGCACACTGGTCACAGTCAACTTGACTCAGTTGACAAGTGTAAGCTGAGCCACTTGTCATACTTCAACTACTCTTGTGTTAATGTGAGATGTTTTTGTACATCAAGTTTTTATAAATAAAGGTATACGATGTATCTTTATTTTTTAACAAGCTACTCCAAATGGGAACAGTGTTAGCTTTTGTTCATTGTTCATTGAATCCTTCCAATAATGCAATGACCAACACGGTCAATTGCAAAACTGTTAACTGAATAATAAGCAATACATTTAAGATAACTTTATTTACAAAAGCCACTAATCAGACACACGAAGAGATGAACATACAGTATGTGATTGAAAAGAATGCCTTTACTCTGTAAAATAGCTTCACCACATGTATCACAAAGGTTTAGTTAATGCAGTATTTACAACCAAAACGCCTTTATAAATTTATAGTTAAATAATATACCTATACAATTCAAGTCATACCAAACAGAACAATGTTTAAAGTGCTTTCATATGTTCCTAAAAACATCTGACCTTCTAGCTCTCAATACATACTCTATGACATAATGACTAACTAACAACTTCCTGTGGTTGCATCCTAAAAAGGTCAAAATTTCTATGGCACAAGCTTGGATAGGTGTGTGGCAAGGTGTGGATTAGTAAATGGAGTGATGGATTTACATTTACATTTAGTCATTTAGCAGACGCTCTTATCCAGAGCGACTTACAGTCAGTACAGGGACATTCCCCCGAGGCAAGTAGGGTGAAGTGTCTTGCCCAAGGACACAGCGTCAGTTGGCATGACCGGGAATCGAACTAGCAACCTTCGGATTACTAGCCCGATTCCCTCACCGCTCAGCCACCTGACTCCCGGATGAAAGTAAGGGGTCATCATTGGGGTATGAGGGGAAGGGTTTAGGGTTGAAGGGGAACGCAAATGTATGATATGTTGAGAAATAAATCTTTGTGGTAGTGTGCATGTGTTTGTGTGTGTGTGCAAGTGTGTGTGTGCGCGGGGGGGGGGGCAGTTTTGTGGATGATTGTGTGTGATTGTGAGTGTGTGCAGACTGCAGACAGAGTGGATGAGTCAGAGTGGATTAGAGATCCGCCTGGTTCAGCTCTAGTAAACTACAGCTCAGCAGGCTGAGGGTCAAAGACCCTCGAAAACAACAAGGAAAGAACCAGCTCTCCGGTACAGGAGGAGGAAGCAAAACGAGCCCACTAGCACGCCTACCGCTGTCCCGTGACGACATCCGGGCTCACAGCAGAGACAGTAGGGAGACAGAGAGCCACTAGACACACAGGTGACATCATCTATATCAGGCTAGCTTTAACGACAGAATATGTGTCTTTTTCTACAACAAATATTTACCTGCATGTCCGCCTATGCGATTCTGAAGGTTGTTGATATAATTCTTGTCTCTCGTGTTTTTAGGGGGGATGATTTCATCCGTAGCTGTGAGGACTACGGGGGTTAATAGGGGAGGAGTCTTCTCTCCCACTTTGTCCAATCAGCTGGTACAGGCGATGGCTGAGGTTTTGAACTTGACAAGTGCCTAAGACACACCCCACCCGCATCAGCTGGGCATGGCCTCTCCACCCGCCACCGTTGGTATGGCGACGACCTCTCAACGCCCTCGGCCTACGTAGTCCTTCCCCTGTGGTGAGGTGGTTTTGGTCAGGCACCGGGCTAGGCCACCCTGGCGTGGGTCCTTTATGCAGCAAGGCCTTCCAGGTCCGCCTGTCTCTAAGGGCAATGTTGTTGTCGTTGGTAACAGAGAGGTCAGAGGCGGTTGGCATGATGAGATGGGGAGATGTCTCAAGCAACCTGGGTATTCTGAGAAAACTCAGCCTTCAAGAAGGAGAGAGAGAATAAGAGAAATAAAGAGAGATGGTTAAAAACACCCAGTCATACACTTTCAACGTCAGTGGTTCTCAAACTGTAATATGCCATAGCAGATGCCAAACGAATGCAGCGGAACATTAGAAAAACTTCAATAATAAGGGGGGGGGGGGGGAGCAGGTCAATTTCCGGTGGGTGGCCTGGCATAAAAAGTTACCTGATTGTACTAGTGTTGAACTGTCAAATATTTATCATGCACAGCATTCAAAAATGCTCGATGCTTTCTTGGGCGACACAGTGGAACATCAGATGAGGTGAAAATTGTGACTTGAACTTGAACCTTCCACAGGTGCAAGTGAACTTTAGGAAGCTACCCGGAAGGCTGAGACTTTAGTAAACATGTAGGACACACACCACACACACACCACACACACACATTTAAACTATTCACTGGCAAAATCCAGCCATAGAAAAGAGATTGTCATGCTCGCTAATGTTTTCCTCAAAGTTAAAGCCTTATTGGCTGTTCAGTCAATGATTCAAAAATGAACAAAAATCGCAATGACTTTCCCCGTGAATCAACAACGTAACATGCTGTCCTACCGGCTCATACAACAACACACTGACTGACAGGACAAGGGTTTCTTTTCTTCAGCCAATTTAGAGCTTGCTACTCCACTGCTCACTTAAAAAGCTTCCTTTTTATAGCAATAGAGAGACTTCCACCTCTTTTTACCTCTCTCACAGAACCACAATGCCCTCATTTTAACCCCATCCCCTCTCCTCTCCTCCTCCCTCATTCATACTGCAGTTGGAGTGTCACTAGGAGCCTGTGTGATAGGTCATGTGACCTGTCTCGATGATTACGCAAGAGGAAATCAGAGGGCACACAGACACACATGCACACACTTCCACTTACTGTAGCTATAGCTAAAGCGTGACTGTGGAAAGATTTAAGGAGTGATGTCATTGTTATTCTAATCCAAAACAACAACAGTGAAATAATCCAATTAAACTATTGCTGAGTCGTGATCTGATACAATGATCTGAGTTGTTTCTCCTCTGAGACGCTATACATGGATTGAAGAGTTTGTGTTCTGTTAGGTCGAGCATGTACAGTACAGTTTACAGCATATGTGTGTATATATTTGTATGTACAGTACGTGTGTTTGTGTGTGCTTGTTTTGTCTAGTACTGTGAAGTACCATGTGAAAGTCTATCTGTGCATATGAATGTATGTGTGCAGTTGTATTTTCTGAACTGAATGTGTGTGATTGTTTGGGTTAATGTTTGTGTGTTTATTCTATAATGTGGGGCAGCATGTGATTGTGATCCAATAATCCAGTGAGGTATTGTGAATAGTCCTCTGGCTGGACATGTTGACCTCCAGCTCTGAGCTCCCCTCACATACACACACACGCACACACACACACACACACACACACACACACACACACACACACACACACACACACACCTGTGCACATAGCATGCATCCTACACTAACTTCATCAATATAATCTCTGGTCTGCACAGTAAACTGGTCCCATCTCAACGTTTATCAACCAACCCTCTCAAGTCTCTGAAAGATTTTACAGAGACAATAATTATGATAATAGAAACATTCATTCTGGAATCTAGACACAGCATTTGATTGAGCAGCCTTGTGTGTTATGTCAATGCAAGGAGTTGAGGATTGAGAATACCCTTCTTGTTTTGAGACTGACCCCTCTCTGCTTCCAGCACCCCCGATGTACAGAATCTTGCTCTTACACAGACACTGAGGGTTTGCTTAATGTTAGCAAAACATTGTTGAATGTTAGAAAAATACTTTCTGGGGTGTTAGTAGTAGATCCACGTGCTGGCCGCACCTGACTCCCTGGCTCTCACTGTTCACTCTCTCTTTCGCTCTCTCTTTCGCTCTCTCTTTTGCTCTCTTTCGCTCTCTCTCTCTCTCTCTCTCTCTCTCTCTCTCTCTCTCTCTCTCTCTCTCTCTCTCTCACACACACACACACACACACACACACACACACGCACACACACACACACACACACACACACACACACAGGACCACCTGTGGCTCAGTTCAGAACCGGTCGTTGCGGGGAAAAGCCACTTGGCACAAACTCACTTCCCAACACTATGAAATGTAGGCCAGTGAACACTGAACACCCAACCAGCAACTCTGTTCTCTGTTTCACAACAATACTCAGTCCCATAGGCTTCCTCTCCCGTCCCCACTGTCCTGCAGCTCTCAGAAGCCTCTGCCAGCTCCAACAAGGTAGCCTGTGTTGTGAAAGGCTGTGTGTGTGTGTTTGCATAAACATGCGTAGTAAATGCTCTGACGAATGCAACGGCTCAACAGGAGCAGAGTTACAGTAAGACCGATGGGGTTAAAGGTTAGGCCAATAGGAGTCTGGCAGCGCCATTTTTACTCAGGTCAGGGTGGCAGCCACTGCAGGACCACACTGTCTTCACCTGCCAGACATTCATATAAGCCAGACAACCCAGACACCACGATACCCACTAACCACTCTGCTTCCATCAGCTTTCACAAGAGCCAAACGCTAGTCAGTACCATTAGACCGGAGGAGTTTAGACTCTGAGTAAGAGGCCTCAATAACTTAATGTAAGCAGATATTCCAGCCGTGACCAGTTCATCATTGCTACACAGCAGTAGGGTAGAATCAGTGATAACAGCTGTTGGGGTGGTTGGGTGGGGGAATAGGGGGTAGTCAAATGAAGGATTGTATTTATACAGTCTGAAATGCTGACAGTGTTATGAAATTCAGGGTGAGGTGGGGAAATCTCTTATCTACATTATGACCGAGCAAGACACTGACTTCGGAAGCAGTGTGTGTGTGCGTGCGTGCATGTAGGCATACACCTGAATGTGAGCATGCGAGCGTGTGTGAGTACGTGTGCGTAAGGTGTGTGCGCCAGTGTGTGTCGTCTGGAACGGAAAAGCAGCTCTTCAGGCATTCCTCCCAGGTTAGCGCCCAGCAGGTGGTTTACAGCAGGCCTGTCTATCCAGTTTCCCTAACAGCTACTTGAGACTGTTCCCCCTGAGAGAGCCTCTGCTCCTTATCTTCCTCCTCTGTTCCTTCTGTCTGTCCCCCCCCCCCCCCCCCCCCGTGGCACAGCAACTGCCTCTCATACACAGTGCCCCCACCCCCCCACATCTCTACCCCCCCACCCCCCTCTCTCAAATGATCATTCTGGTTCTTTTGAATGGTCTGTAAACCCCCTTCCATAAAACTAATGAATGAATCTTTCACCTGTGCCCCCCCCCCCCCCCTCGACCATCTATTGAACATTTCTTCCATAAAGCTGGAAAAAAGCTATTTCTCTTCTTAGCCCTATCTATACTCTCTGTATTTTAGGAACAGGGTGGTTCTGCATCCCAGTTAATCATCGAAACTCAGTATGTCTGTGTTTATCGAGATCTGCAAAGTGCCCTATACACTTCACCTCATCCAGCTTTGGTTTGTGAGGTCATTTGTTGCAAGCCTCAAATAAGTGTGAGTGTTCTCACACTTGTAAGCTTCAGATGCTAACTGAGGACATCATGAGAAAATCCTTGTTATGTAACAGTCACACACACATACACCACACACACACACACACACACACACACACACACACACACACACACACACACACACACACACACACACAGTAAGTTATGTGAGAAAGGTTAGTGAAATGAATGAGGTCATTTGTCTTAGCACCCCAAGCTGTGTGAATGTGAATGAGAAGGTAGAACAAGGTGAGTAAAATTAATGTTCACAGAACTACACTGACCTTCCAGTAGCCTGTCATAGGCACAACAACGTATTCAGTATGGGTCTGGTTCAACACAACACACCACAGCACAACTAAAATTGTTAATCTCGGTCTATTGCTCTAAACATTGACACCCCTCTGACCCAGGGCCTCATCCGTTCCTGTGTCCATGTCCTCAATCCTTACTTACAGTAATAGCCCTGGGCAGGCCTCTTCCTTAATTACCTCTCTTTCATACAGAGCCTTTGGGTGTTAAGAGGAATTACCACATTCTGTTTGAACCTTTCTCACATAACTAACAGTCACATATGAAGGGGTGTTTTGTGCAGTGTGTGAATGTGTGTGTGTACGGCTGCCTGTGTTTGTTTTTAAGAGATAGATCGATGAAGGGGGAGAGAGAGATTTGTCTCCCATCCAGCATGACGCAAAAACAGCGTTTCCTGATCAAATATGACATGACAAATCAAACTTCACATTAGACTTGCGCACACGTGGTCACAAATTCATGTCTATTTTCAACACGTAAGACTGACAAGAGTTAAAAATCTGTTGTTTTGGACATAGCCTACCAGTCTTTCTGTATCTGTGTCTGCAGCGGTAGTACCAGTGGCTGAGTTTCGAGAGAGAAGAAGCTGAGGCAGCACAACAGCGCCGGGAGGAGAGAGCGCATGGCGGGGCAGCAGGACGCACAGTCGCCGGGTAGGAAGTGGACCTGCTGGAAGCGCACAACTCCGACACAAAAACCCAGAAACTGACCTGACAAAGACAACCAACGCAGATGTGGATCATAAATCACATATATAATCTCATATATAAAATGAAAGACATTTTTATGAAATGTTCATAATGAGACGGTGTTAACCAAACGTAATGTAGTCCGACATCGACTCACCTTATGTGTTAATAATTCTCACCACTCGCTGTGATAAGAGGCAGCCACGCAACAGAGTGAAAACTATGGGGCTCATTGAACAACAAAAAAGTCCTCACGACGGTCCCAACTTTGGCACCATGTGCCTTTATAAAGCAGCAGCACAAGGTGGGAGGGGAGGAAAGCGATCCCACCATGCGCGCGTCCTAACGACCCCCAATTAATTTATTTCACAGCTTTACCTAATCTTGTAGGTCAATTCCACACAGATAACAATAGAAGTCTACCTCTGTGTTGATTATGCAGACTGAGACATGATTCTTCAAGGTTATCATAACGGGCTGAGAGCTACTGTAGCCTGTCAGTTACAGGTAACTGGAGTCAGTGAAGTGTATCTGCTGAGAGTGAGTTCATTTTGTAGACAACCTCATACTTCCTAAATATTATGTACAGTATATCCCGAGCAAGAGTGTGTGATTTGCCTGGGCCTGCTGTCATTAAATAATCATTTTGCATGTTGAATGGAAAACATTTGAAAGTACTTTTGGTGAACCAATCAAAAACATCAACATTGTAGAGCCAGCAGCTCTTGTACCCTCCTGTATCCAACTACACCCTCCTGCATCCAACTACACCCTCCCTCCTGTATCTAACTACACTTTCCTGTATCTAACTACACCCTCCTGTATCTAACTACACTCTCCTGTATCTAACTACACCCTCCTGTATCCAACTGCACCCTCCTATATCTAACTACACCCTCCTGTATCTAACTACCCTCCTGTATCTAACTACACTCTCCTGTATCTAACTACACCCTCCTGTATGCAACTACATCCTCCTGTATCTAACTACACCCTCCTGTATCTAATTACACCCTCCTGTATCTAACTACACCCTCCTGTAGATCCTCCTGTACCCCACCTGTATCTAACTACACCCTCCTGGATCCTCCCGTACCCCACCTGTATCTAACTACACCCTCCTGTATCTAACTTCACCCTCCTGTAGATCCTCCTGTACTCCACCTGTATCTAACTACACCCTCCTGTATCTAACTACACCCTCCTGGATCCTCCCGTACCCCACCTGTATCTAACTACACCCTCCTGTATCTAACTACACCCTCCTGCATCCAACTGCACCCTCCTATATCTAACTACACCCTCCTATATCTAACTACACCCTCCTGTATCTAACTTCACCCTCCTGTAGATCCTCCTGTACTCCACCTGTATCTAACTACACCCTCCTGTATCTAACTACACCCTCCTGGATCCTCCCGTACCCCACCTGTATCTAACTACACCCTCCTGTATCTAACTACACCCTCCTGTATCTAACTACACCCTCCTGTATCTAACTACACCCTCCTGTATCTAACTACACCCTCCTGTATCTAACTACACCCTCCTGTATCTAACTACACCCTCCTGTATCTAACTACACCCTCCTGTATCTAACTACACCCTCCTGTATCTAACTACACCCTCCTGTATCCAACTACACCCTCCTGTATCCAACTACACCCTCCTGTATCCAACTACACCCTCCTGTATCTAACTTCACCGTCCTGTATCCATCTACACCAGCCTGTACCCAACTGTATGTCCAGACATCTATCAAATGCCTCTCATCTGGTTAAGGAAGCAGTATGCTGTAACTATAAAAAACAACAACATGGGTCCGCTCTTTTATGTGTGTGTCTGCGTGGTGTCCAATTGACAGTAAAGCCAATGCTTTCTGAATTGGTGGAACTGCCCTTTCAAAACCGCATGTTGCGAACAGAGAAGAGCTTGTTAACATTTATTATATAAGCTGCAAAATGTGACATTTATTAAAACTGGGTTCATGAAAAGCAATATGTCAGAAACAGGGTTTGATTGTTCACACAAAGATTGCTATCAAAATCTGAGGTTGAGTGTGCGTTTCTGTGAGACTAGTCTCCAAGTTCAGATGCTCTCACTGCATTCATAGACTGTAAGCAAGGTACTGTAGGTTTAAATCTATAGAAATATCTTAGTGTCTCTGTGTTATGTATGGCAAGCTGCATACTGTGACTTCTAAGACTTGGCATACCATTGACATTGCACCTGCAGCATTGATATGACTTTGATATAATCTGATATCTGATTTAAAAAAAGACACACACAGACACACTGTGGATGAAGTCTGTGTGTGTGTGTGCGTGCGCAGAGAGGGTAGGGTAGGTCGAGGGAGAATCTCAACGTGTCTGACCTGATTAATAGAAAGCTTTGTGTGTGTACGTCTGTGTGTGTGTGTGACTCAGCAGTTTTCAGTATTACCCTCTTAACTCTGCTTTTAACTCAGCGAGCCTTAACTCAGTCCAACATGTGCATTAGCCCATCTCCTGTCTGCCCTGAGAACAGACCCTGGCGTGTGTGTGTGTGTCTGATCTCACAGGCCGTGGTTTACTGAAAGCGGGCTCTCAGCCTGGTGTGGAGGAGTAGGATTTCAGTGTTCAGGGCCTGTCTGACACCTCAAGTTGAGATCACACAGAGAGAGGCTGTCTGGCTGCATTCATCCATGGGGTTAGGTTCATCAGTCCATCCATCAAGTAGGCGGGAAAAATGTTTTAGTCTCAGTGAAGATGACATAGACACATCACAGTGAGGTCGTCTGGTGAAGTTGTGACGTCGAAGTCAACTCACCATCCATTGAGTTTGAGAGTTATTTTGATGGACTCATAAAGTGGCATTTGAACCAAACTACAAACTTGACAATGTTCTTATGAAAATTCTTACAGTTGAACACTCGGTCAACCACCATTTTTAATTAATGGAAGAAACAGAATACTGAGGAAAAGGAATCCCCCAAAAGAATGTGACTGGGATTAATAAAGAATAAAACGTTATCAGAGAGGTCCATTATCACATTAGTTTCACGAGCAGAAATCAAATAAACATATCTGTGAAAGCCAAATACAAAGTCTGTTGTTGCTGTGTCACTGTAATACGAATGTACTCCACTAAGCATGAGGTGGTTTCTCACTTGCTCATGTCTGGTCTTACACAGGCTGTTGACGTGCTTCCTGAGTAGTGGCTCTGGATGGGATTCTACTGTCATCATGTGGTGAAGCCTGATACTGCATATGTGGTGCTGAGGAGGATTCCATGTTTAGTTTTTTAAGGAAAATGTGAACTTTGTGCAAGAGCTCTGATATTGCTGAAATAGTCTGAATAAGGCTGAGTGACACCATGAATCCTGAGCAACCTGGCCACTAGGTAGTACATGTTTGAACACCGTAAGTGTACAGAAATGTGAAAACTGTGCAGTTGACAACCTTGGTAGTGTACTGAGTTAGAGAGCTCATTTTGATTTCCTTTTTAGACTTTTCCCAAACCTCAACTCCTGACGTAAAAGTCCTGTTTGTGATCACACAAACCTGGAGATAACAAAGGAAGTCCAAGGGTCTGGGGGCTGTTCGTTTTTCTCAGATTTCTACCAACCCATGACCATGTGGAGCAGCAGGCCTTTGGGTAACATGCCCAGACTCTTCCCTGGTCCTGGTCAGATCTCCTGTTGCTACCAGTGTATGGCCAACTTCTTGAACTGCCCAATCTGCAACCTTGTAATGCTGAACGGGCACAAGACAGTAACATTTTAGAAGAGATATGATGATGGTACTTCACGTCAGTGGTTTAGATCGTACCTATCTGACAGATCACAATTTGTCCACTATGATGGCTGCTCATCCAGGAGTTCCACTGTAAAATACGGAGTACCACAGGGTTCAGTTCTAGGCCCTATGTTATTTTTGCTTTATATGCTGCCTTTAGGAAACATAATTAGAAGCTCTGGGGTAAATTTTCACTGTTATGCAGATGATACTCAGCTATATATGTCTATAAAGCCTGGAGAATTACCACACGCTATGGAAAAATGTGTTTCTGGGATAAGAACCTGGATGACAGCAAATTTCCTTCTTCTCAATTCGGATAAAACAGAGGTGCAAATTTTCAGTCCTAAAAAATACAGAAATAATTTATCCAATCTGACCTTAGACTTAGACGGAATCAAAGTCTCTCAAAGCCAGCTGGTAAAAAATCTAGGAGTCACAATGGACCCTGACCTTTCGTTTGAGTACCATATTAAGCAAATTACCAGAACTGCATTTTACCATCTACGTAACATAGCCAAAATACGAAAATTCCTCTCAAAGGATGATGCTGAAAAACTAATACATGCATTTGTTACATCCCGACTGGACTACTGCAATGTGTTGTTCTCTGGCCTCCCAATCACCTACTTAAACATTTTACAGTGGGTTCAAAATGCTGCTGCTAGATTACTGACTAGAACCAGAAAGTTTGATCACATAACATCTACTCTCATCTCTTTACACTGGCTCCCTATCCAAGCCAGAGCTGATTTCAAAGTTCTATTACTAACCTACAAATCTCTGCATGGATTGGCACCACTGTACCTCTCCGGTCTCCTTGCACCCTATCACCCCATAAGGACACTTAGATCTCAAGATGCCGGCTATCTGGTGGTTCCCAAAATTAATTAAAAAAACTGCTGGAGGCAGGCCGTTCTCATATAGAGCACCTCTTCTCTGGAACAAATTACCTGTCTCAATTAAGGAGGCTGATACTGTTTCGACATTCAAAATTAGGTTAAAACGTTCTTGTTTAGTCAATTCTATGACTGCTAAGCGTCCTATGACTGCTAAAAGTATGTGTGTATGTACTTTCTATGTAAACCTGAAGTGTCTGTCTGTCTGTCTGTATATGTAACTTTTAAATTACAATTAAAGCCTCTACATGTACATGTTACCCCATCTAGATTTTACAAATAAACTAAACCTGTTACTGTATATTGTTACTGTTACAGTTTCTGTTACATTTACATTTAGCAGAGGCTCATATCCAGAGCGACTTACAGTAAGTACAGGGACATTCCCCCGAGGCACGTAGGACAAAGTGCCTTGCCCAAGGACACAACGTCATTTGGCACGCCCTCATCATTTGGATTCCCTAACCGCTCAGCCACCTGACTGACCTGTTACTAGTAAGTGCCAACGGGGGACGGGGCATTCTCATCCTTATTAGTATAAGTATAACTTATTTTAGAGTTCTTTCCCCTGGAACAGATTTCATGTTCCAACCGAGGGGGTCTGGCGCTGTCTTAGGGCTGCATCAAATACCCTTTTTTGCTCTGCTAAATTGCTGCACTAGTCCACACTTGACCGGTGCTAATTGTAATATGACTGTAACTGTTAGCTGCTCCTGGCATTCTCTAATCCCTGCTTTCCTCTCTGCCCCCCCCCCCCCCCACACACACACACACATCCCCTGTGGTGTGGGGGGTTTGAGCTGTCAGCACCTGCCTGGTCGTCGGTCTGCCAACGCTGGATCTGGTCGCCAACCGGAAACCAGTCTCCATGACGGGCAACAGCGAGTTTCCCGGTCCCTTCCCACATCTACCTAGTAAAACAATGGATTTTGGTGTTTCAAAAACCCATTGACATTTCCCTGCTGAATGACTATGTTAAGCCTGTGTTCTGCTCCTCTCTTTCACCAACCGTCTCTGGAGGAAGGGATTCCTCACTGAATTTCTCCTCCTTTTCCTTGTCTCCCTTGAGGGTTTAGGTTGGTTGAGGGGCAGTTCTATGGGCGTATGTGCCCTCTGTGACATGCTTGTGTGTAAAAAGGGCTATACAAATACATTTTGATTTGATATGAAGGCTCCAGGACTGATTCAGGAGAGTCAAGAGCTGATGGTATTTCTGCTTGTCCACCAGCAGATGGTGCTATCAACTTGCTGCTTGGTTGTAAATGGTTGGAGGATGCCATCTGCAACTGTACTACCACAGAAGAAGCCCCCCCAAAATATGAAACTACAAGACAATGTAGACTAGTGTGTGAAATCAAACAACACTACAGACAGATGCCAACACTTGTAGAGAGACTGATCTGTAATATGCTGTTGTATAGTGCAGTAGTACCGGTATATCAATACACATTGTAACAAAACTTGTCTGGGTCTATGGATACTAACTGCTCAAAATAAATAATATTTTTCCAAACCATCCAATCATATTAAGGTTCATATCTGTGATAACGGGTAAATAAACAGTATGACGTAAAAATGGGAAAAAGGGGTATACTATAGAGACTCTTGATATTAGAATGTAGTACATTAATTTGAGTACCATTGCCTGTGTATTAGACAATATAAATAAATATAATCACCAAAGAGTATCTGAAAAGATGCAAGCTGTGATCTCTAACACCACAGGATTATAAGACCTTGGTACAGATGGTGCTGAAGATGCTTCGACACAATATTTACAGTCCAGCTCACCAGCCAGTCGGTACAGCAGCCCAAACAAACGAACGAGAGCTGCATAGAGCTCATAGAGGCGCATGCGTGCATCGACAAGAAAAAGCATTTGAATGTGGACACACACGCAGACGTATTATTCCAAACTACCTTAAGATTCTCATTGTTGCTTTGGTCCATTATCCGTACCATGGATGTGGTATTCGACGTACGGATGTCGTACTAGATCAACCACACAGTTATACCATGACAGTTATATCAAAACACGTGCAGAGTAAAAAGGAGTAAATAAGATCGGGAAAGCGTGTCTGTTGGGGTTGGGTCTAGCTGTTCTGTCCCAGAGCAGAGATCAGGTCCCTTAGAGTATCCGTGTGCTCAGGGTCCAGTAGTCGATGCTGCAGGGTGAAGTGTATGAGGTGTGTGAACAAGGTGTTGAGGTGAGGGTGCAGGCCTAAGGCCAGAGTCTCCCTGTAGTGGGACCAGTAGATGTGGGCCAGAGACCTGAACAACAGCAGAAACACCTTCTGGACCAGGAAGACAAAACCTGCAGGGAACACCGAACCTGGAGGAGAAGAGGCGAGAGGCAGGGAAGTGAGAGGGAGAGGAGTTTGGAGACAGTTTAGGAAGAGTGTGGTTCATGGACAGGTCGGGAAGGATGAGTGAATAATCATTGATTGATCAATTGATTTGTTTGTTTCTGTGTGCTTGAAGGTCTGTATTGTGTGTGGGTGTGTCTGTTTTACCTGCTTTAGTAGGGAACACATCTTCATCCGCCAGTAGCTCCTGAATGTATGACATGGCGTAGTCAAAGTAAAGAGGAGCAGAGCACTTGAGCTTCTTCCCTTGGTCATCTGTCCAGACGTACACCCTGACCACACAAACAAGGGGTCAAGAAGATGAACGACATCCCCTCATTATGTCATGACCGTGCACACATGGTGCCACAAAAGTGTTGAAAAAGGCGTTGTGTGTGTGCGTTTCGCTCACGTGTTGCCCGGTCCACAGGCCGTAGGACAGGAAGCTGTGGTGCAGAACTCAGAGAGAGCGCTGGAGAGCAGGTTGGTGTTCTGAAAGAATGCTACTGCTAAAGACAGTGAGAGAAGGTGAGACAGAGAAAGAGAGTGAGAGACAGGAAGTGAGGTACTATAGGAAAGCCCAGCGGGGGACTAAAACCTCAAAGGAAAGGGATCAGACATTTGCATGTACAGTACTGTCCAACTTTTGTGAGTGTTAGTATATAAGTAATTGTGTGTGTGTTTGGCGGGGGGGGGGGGGGGTACTTACTGTTGGTAGCCAGCCACTCCGTGTGGTCGAGCCCAGGGGGCAGGGTTGTGAAGCTGGACATGTTTGTGTCTGTGATGCGCTCACGCACATTCTCAGGCTGAAGATATGGACGCTCTTCCAGGTTGTTATTGTTTATACCCCTGAGAATACAAATCACACCAGTACAGTGGGAAGAGGGAGAGTTTCCGAGAGAGAGGATGAAGACTGAGTACTCAGGCTAAGCAGAGAGCGGTAGAGGAAAGAGAGAGAGGATGAGAAAGAGAGAGAGAGAAGGAGAGTGTATGGTACAGTACAGTACTTCTCTTGCTTATAAATGCTGTGGTCCACATAGGAAACAGAGTGAGAGAGCCTATAGAAGCTGTGTCTACCTCTGACTGGGTAGCAGGTAGAAACCTCTGGAAAGAGATGGCTGTTTTATGGCCTCACTGTTAGTCTTTCTCCTCCCCCACTACCCAGTTTTCTCAGGCATTGCAGTCCTTGTCAGACTGATTTACTAGCTTGTGATAAAGTTGCATAGTGAGCTCAACTTGAAACCAAACACACAAACGCACATTTTTGCTGTTGCTGCAGATGTGTATGTCCAGTGCTAGAAGGTTACGAAGCCATTCTACTAAGTGCCAGTGTAATTACAGTTAATGATGCATGCTACTGCACTAGTCAGCACAACCCAGCAGAGATAACTCAGACCAGACACAGTAACAAGTTATAGTGCACCAATATGTGGAAGGCAGAAGTGGTTACATTCAACAAACCCTTTCCAGGAAGAATGGTTGATTCAGAATTGAAAGACTCTGGCCTATAGACTCCAATTCTGGATTGTGTCATTACCTCGGGTATAATCGGTGGGACTGTTTGAGTGTCCTAAAGACTGTGCCTTACGCATGCAGTCTCTCCAGAGATTTGAATTCATGCAAACCGTGTTCGTTCCTCTGACAGGGAGGGTGTGCGGTTATTAAAATGGGAACACCTCCGAGTACGAGTGTGTGAGAGACTGACACCCCCAGTGTTATGACATGGAACATCACCTAGACCTGATTGAAGAGGTCAGTATTGTTTGTGTGAAGTCATGTGAAGTTCCTACTTCCCTCTTGGGGATGTGTCCTCAGTCCAAGCTCGGTTCGAAACTCCGAGACCACCACGGAGCAGTAGGAATCGTTTACTTTCTGTGTGTGTTTCTCTGACTGTTTGTGTGTGTGTGTTAGTGTGTGTGTGTGCATCTGTGTGACCTTGCTACTTCTGTAAACAGAGATGCAGTGTTCTCTATGGGGGTTTACTGGCCTCCTGGATGGATTTGTTTGGCTCTGTGTGTGTGTGTGTGTACAGTATGTGTGTGTATGTGTTTGGGTGTGTGCGCGTGCGCATACATGGTAGCAGAAGTGTCTCAATGAGCAAACAGCATGATCTTCGTCTAAATAGAAGGCAGGGAGAGAAGGGAGGGGATAGAGGAGAATGAATCAGTGAGACATTAATAGTGACAGTACTGAGAGGACATTCTGGAACAGGGAAATGCCCAGGATCCAACTTCAGGATAATCCTGCATGTCCAGGTTTAGGGAGGAGTCAAGCTTACTGCTCTGGAAGCCTCCAGGGCAAGGAGTGGGACCAGACCATGGAGCTAGATATTACATCTTACTTCAGATTTGGAATCAGGTTACCTTACCCCTGCTAATCACAACCAAAAGAAAGGAGGAAGTAATATCGGTCACTGTCGTGACAGGTGCTTGATATAGCTTCCTCAATACAGCTTGAGGCTATGTCATTAAGGGTTTTCTAAGTAATAATGCTCTTGATAATGTTATAGGAAAACGACTTTGTTTACAAAACCTCTCAAATGGACCTCTTTATTTCTAAATGTTTATACCTTACCAATTTCCTACATCCTACTACCACTGGAAGGATTCAAAAGTAAACATGCGCACACACACACACACATGAACAGACATAATGCAAATGAACCCAGAGCTAATGTATTTATAGGTAAACTAACCGCTTCGACTCCCTTACTTTGTTAGCTGTGCGCCCACATTTCACTGTGCTGTGTACACGGAGATAAATTTACAGCACAATCGAGCAGACACACAGTTTGCCACTGTCATTCACATGAAACTTTTGAGACACATTCGCCGAGCTGCTGAAGGAATTCACCTCCACCAATAGCCATCACGCAAATATGTGATGCTCGCGCTCTCTCGCGCATACACAACCAATCCTTATCAGGAGAACATTCCTCAGTTAACCATGTGCAGCCACCTCTCTCTCTCTCTCTCTCTCTCTCTCTCTCTCTCTCTCTCTCTCTGTCTCTCTCGCTCGCCCTTACTCACTCTAGCACTCAGCTAAACCCAGAAGTGAGCAAGTAACAAACTAGACTGTTTTCAGGTTAAATCATTGATATTGCTCAAAGTAATGCATGCCTTTATTACGAATGACCACATTTTGTGCCTGCAAAGTGTCAGGATAAAGTAGAGACATGGAAGAACTGGGAGAAACGAGAAGTACTTACAGTTTATCATCAGTGATGTCAGAGAGGTGAAGGGTCGTGGTGTCTGTCTCCGCAGCAGAGGGGTAACTATGACAACCCCCCATGGCACAGAGCTAAGACCTGGGAGTCAGGTGGCTGAGCGGTGAGGGAGTCGGACTAGTAAGCCGAAGGTTGCCAGTTCGATTCCCGGTCATGCCAACTGACGTTGTGTCCTTGGGCAAGGCACTTCACCCTACTTGCCTCGGGGGAATGTCCCTGTACTTACTGTAAGTCGCTCTGGATAAGAGCGTCTGCTAAATGACTAAATGTAAATGTAAAAAAGACCTTTTGGTACCTCCAGAAACCCTTGCCATCCCATAAATACGCGTTTACACCCTAACCCTAAACTCTCGCTCAATCAGACAAACAGGTGCTCTCACACAATTGTCTCAAGCTCACACCCATGGGAACTTGGATTAACATACAAGCGCCAAGTCCAACTACTTTCCTTTAGCAACAGTCCAAGTGCGATCGAAAGAATGTTTCTGGAGGAAAAAGATCCACGGTGTACAGAAAATCTCCCGTTTCTCTCTTTCTCCTTCTCTCTCCTGTGTGTGTGTGTTTGTCTTCTTTGTCTCCGTCACCCCCTTCAACCTCCCAGGCCCCTCCTCTCACGGAGGAAGGCGGACAGGCAGGTTTCTCCACAACGCAGAGCCACAACATATTTACTCTCCTCTCGGCTCCTCCCCTTTCCACCAACCCCACCCCTTTACTTGACTCCATCCTCCCTCCAGAATTCCCCACATGCACGCTCAGATCCCAGGTGCAAATGACAGAGGCGATTCACTTGCAGGCATGTGTGCGCGTGTGTGTGTGAAAGAATGATCAAAAGGACAGAGAGGGGGAGAGAACAGGAAAAGACTTCTAAGTGTTTTCATCTGTGGACCCCTCATAAACTATAACAGTAGGATGTCTCTGGCAAATACCTCAGCACTTCACTCTATGACATTTGTAGAGACTGTTGTGGCTGGTTCTACTTTATGTGTATGATGAGTCATTTTCTACCTTGTATTACCACTGAGCAGGTCTGTGGCAGTAGCAGTTACAACTCTACTATCATGTGACCCTTTCTCTCAGGGTGTAGGCAGGGGCAGTGTAGAGCTGGTGGCCATATTTACCAAACGATTTGCATCTGTGTCAATCAGCCCTAAAGTAAACATATTTGTGGTGCTGCTATAGTGTGTGTGTGCCGTAGGCTACCGTGTCAGTATAAAAACCACAAGATAGAGACACGAGGCCCGTTTAATCTGGATAGACATATTTATTAGTTTCATATCTGAATGTACAAGCTAAGTTTGACAACAGGTAACTGACATGTTACTGTCTATACAGCAAAGACCACCAGCATCAGACCACTTTACAAAAGCCATCTGACTACACAGAGCTGTCCGGAACTCACTCTCTGAAACACAGCCCATGTGTTTGTACCACATGTGTAAGTGTGGTAGCCTATGGGTCAGATACAGTGCATGGGGCTTGGAGGTGAAAGGTATGATATATTCAGACCCTGTACACAACCCTGACTTCCTGCTTAAAGCCTGACTAAGGTGCCCAGTTCTATTTCACACGTTTCTTTCAATGACTCGGCAGGTTTCAGCTATTCTGTGTTGAGAAAACAGCTCTTTGGGTTGAATATTGATGATGAGCTAGGAGAAAATGCTTGGGGAAGGAGTGAAACAGAACTGGGCCAGGCTGGATCCCAACAGTGACCTCTTCTCCACAGTCCAGTCTGCAAAGGGCCCAACTGCCAAGTTGCTTCTACCCAACTTTTAAGGAGAAGAAAACCACTTCACAGGTTTGAGATCTAGCCCTTCCCTAGAGGGAAGACATACTTTGGCAACAAGCTTTGTGGAGAAACAGGCTTATTTTCATATAATTCTGTCACTCGTTCAAGTCAAAACATGCCCTATTTTGTGACACAAAATGGACGACTTTGCCAAAGTTTAGTAGGCTAGCAACCAAAAAAGTGCTTTCAAAAGTGCTTTCAAAATGTGATTAAATTACAAAAACATAAATTAAAGTATAGGTATGTGAACTTGTATCTGCTCCAGCCCTGATAAGGACAGGACATTTGTTTTACTAATAAAATAAAACATGTTAAGTCACAGGAAGTATATGGAAGACATACAGTATATTCCCCATATACTAAACCTATAAAACAATCTTGAAACAAAAGTTACACACACGGTCGCTCACACACTCACAAACAGAGGAAGTATGTAGCAGAGGAACTGGAACTGATGCTGGGGTACAAAGAAAGATTAACATAGTTATTGCCTCATTTCAACAGAACAATACACACACTGCAACCTGCAAAACAACTGTTTTACCATACATCTGGATTTATTCCAAAAATAGAAGATATACTGTTTATATATACTGTTTACATATATTACGTTTACATATTACCAAGAAGAAAAGCCACAACCTAATACAGGTTCAAATGTCACAATATTACATTTAAACAGTTCTGTGGGAGGGTGATATGCGGTTCCTTGACCCGGTGTTTGTGAAAGTGTGTGTGTGTCCGTGCGTGCGTGCACATACACCTGTATTTGTGTCACACAGGTGTGCTTTCATCACATCCACCGACCCTTCTTTAGACGTGAGAACACACTCTTTTTAGACAGAGCCTACACACACGCACACACACACGCACGCACGCACACAAAACAACCTGAAATGCTCCACAGACAGAGAAAGGCAGAAACAGAGAGATGCAGAGCAAGGGGGGAATTTTCCAAAAAAGAAGAGATTCTAATGGAACAATTTTCTCATAACATATGATCAAAATGTGCACTTCAGATCATGGGAAAACAAAAACAAAAAAAGGTTTACTGAAACGGCACAGTGACAGAAGTTGGCTTAGAGGATCTTTCAGTGTTCCCCTCTCCCTCACACCCCCAGCCCTCCCTGCACTGAGCTGAGGACAGAACCACAGCCTGAGGTCAGCGCCTCAACAAAGAGTTTAAGTGCAAAATCTAGCTCAGCCAAGGAGCCAAGCCAAACAACCCCGACGACAACATAAAGCTGAATCCCACACACACACACACGCACACACACACACACACACACACACACACACAGTCCCTGTGTGATGATGTTACTGTATACTTAGGAGACACTACTGTGGGAGCAGGGACACATTTATTGGTTGGTTGTTCTCAGTCCAGAAGCTTCCGCTCTCCCTGTGCCTCCCTCTTTTTCTGAATCAGCTCTGGACACTGACCTGGCAAGACAGCACTGCTGAACACCACAGGATGCTGTATAATGAAGTGTGTGTGTGTGTGTGTGTATGTGTGTGCGTGTGAGTGTCTGTGTGTGTACCGCATTTCTAGGCTGGGCCGTTTGCAGAGGGGGGCGTCTCTCTGTGGGGAGATGAGAAATGAACGGCGTTAAGATGGATACTTGCGTTAAACATAATTTTCATGTAGCACTTTACTCTGACAACTTCCTCTTCTCACCTCTCCGCCCTCAGAGAAAAGTCTTCAAGCCATTACATTTCAAACCTTCCCTTGTTCTTATTAATACACACGGTCACTGAACAGCCCCCTTCCTTTCATCAGCAGCTCAGGGCAACAAACGTAAACGGATCAGAGGCAAATTTCGTCGACCCATTTTCAAATCCCTAACGACGTCATCACGGATGATAATACATATTCCATTCCGCCCAATAGCTCACACAGGAAAGAACAGCGGAGAGGAAAGGCTCTGTGTCTGGCCGGTCGCGTGCGCGACAGCAACACGCTCTCAACATGGGACGGTCACATCGTTTCTAGAAGACTCCTCGCGCGCGCAGCTTACTTAGTGAGTGCTGCAGGGCGGTCTGTGGGGGGCCAGGGGCCGGGGTGGGTCGCGTCGCCGTCCTTCTCCTTCTTCTTGTCTTTCTTCTCCTCTCTGGTGGAGAGTCTGTCCAGGGGCGGCTTGTCCTCCTCACTAGAAGAAGAGAGGCCACAGCTGTCTAGACGGACCACAGCTCCAGAACTCAGCAGACTGGACACGTTCAGACTGGGTGACAGCAGCCCCGTCGTCAGTCACACTCAGTTAGTAGTAGACCATGCACACACACACACGCACTCGCGCACTTCTGCTTCAGTGCAAGTCTTGCACACGACACTTTCTTTTACAGTGGTTCGAGATCTCCATAAAGCCTGAACCCCAAGCCTTGCTCAAACATGACACACTGCCAGATCAGAGACACACACCTCTGTCTCTACATACCCTCTGACCGCTGGTCTGAATACTCTGGAGGGGAGAGGAGAACACAGGGGGAGAGAGGGGACAGGGAGGGGGAGGGAGGGAGGGAGGGAGGGAGAAGGGGACAGGGGGAGATGGGAGGAGGAGAAGCAGGAGGACAGACACGCGGGAGAGAGAGGGAGCAGAGAAACAGGGGCAGGGAGGGCAGCAGGATCAGGCAGGGTGTGTTTGGGCAGAGAGAGGAGAAGGGGTAGGAGGACAGGGTTGGTGTGAACAGTGAGACAGGGAGAGGAACAGACTGCACTGAAGTGGAAAGAGAAACTGAGTGTGTGTGTGCACGCGCGCGCTTGTGTGCACACCTGGTGAAGACCGCCCTCTCGTGTTTGGCATCCACGGTGAGTCGGAGGGTCTCTTTGCCGGCTACCGTGGTGATCGTCTCCGTGGTGACTGTGTCCGTGGAGACGGACTCGGTCTTCTCCTCCTCCTCCTCGCTGTCGGAGCCGCCTGATGAAGAGCTGTCCGACGCCACCAGGGGGGCCTTCCTCGCCACGCACACGCTCCACACGCAGGCTGCAGACGTGGAGGGGGGGGGGGTCACACGCCTTCATACATCCAGTAGAGACACGGACAAGAGAGATGTGCGTGTGTTCAAACTCACGGTTCCGATCCTGGTCCGGTTTAGTTCCGTCAGACCCACTGATCTCCGAGTCCACAGGAGAGCTGCATCTCGGACCCGTCTCTGAGCTGAGGACACACACACTCACACAGGGCTTAGAACGCTATGGAGATACACGTGCCCACACAGCATGCGCATGCACGTGGAAAGGCTAACGCACCAGCAGAAGGGTTGGAAGTCTGTAAACTTGGCCCAGCCTTTTTCCTCCGTCTCCGTGGTGACCGGCTGGGGGGCGACACTGTCCCAAGCTGAGATGCCAGCTCCTGCAGCGGGGGCCTTGGAGTTCACCTCCCCGAAATCAGCCGTCCAGCCAACGCCTGACAGAAATTCGACAAGTTAACTCGTGGTCACCATGAAACTACGGTGTAAGGCATAGCGTGCTCCGTGACCTGGCTGAGTGGGACTCACTCTGGGGGGGCTCCGTCGGGATCTCCTTCTTGACATTTTCCGCTCCCTCTTTTGGCCCCTCCCCCTCGTCCGTGTCGGAGCCCGGCGCAGGAGGGTCGGCGCAGGAGTTCGGCGCAGGAGCGTCGCTCGCCCCGTCGCTTTGAGACGGCGGCCTGTACCATTGAGAACCACCGAACCTGACAGAGAGAGAGGAGGACTGGCTCTATGTGTGTTCAAGGGCATTGGATCAATGTGTCCAGTCCACGGCGTGTGTGTGTGTGTACCTAGTTCTGGACTTGCCCTGCCTTGCATAGTTGATCTCTTTCTCTTCCCAGATGTCCTCCTCATCATCAAAGGGCTGAATTTTCTCCTTGGAGCACGCCTCAAACACGGTGGTGCTGGACTGCAGACGACACCACACACACACGCACGCACACAGCTTCTTACTATACCAGTGTTTCCTCGATGTTGATTTTGCCGTGGCAGCTGAATTTATGCCGCCACGGTATCAGAAATAGGGCTGTACAAAAGTCCGTGTATCAGCAGTGATTGTTAGAGTGCATGTCGGAGAATAGCACGGACACGCGCTTCACACCGCAGTTGGGATTGCGTGTGTGCGTCCTTGAGAACTGTAAGTCGTATAATTTATGTTGTCAGTTCATTTAAGCCTGTTATTGTATTAGTCTATAAATCTTGCAAATTTAAATTAAGTAAACTGGTGATTTTCATTGTTTGTATTCTTCCCCTGCTAGCTAAATTGCACGTCTGTTGATTCGATAGCGATTGCTGCCCTTGCTCACGTTTGTATTTTAGGTGCATTATTATGCTGAAGTAGTTTTAATTAATAAATAGTGGGTTTATTGTTATTACTTGCTACCGAATGCTCAGCCTATCAAGATCAAATGAAGCAGACAGTGTACATGCTTTCGAGTACCTTAATCGATAGGCTAGGCTACTTACCATGTACAATAAGTTGTTACGTCAATTATTAATTGGCAGCATTTCTGCCATTTAGAACATACTTTATGAGTGGAAGGTTTCTTTAAGTAGCCTACCTCTAGTAGCAGACCTGCCCCCACTGCTAAAAAGAATCCTAGAGGAAACACTGTATACCAACAGATACCAAGTGAATGGCCCATTGCAGCTACTCCGTAAAGTGGAGTTAGCATGCTGGTTAACTCACACTGTCCTCCCCTCCGTCAATGTTCATGTTGATCTCTGCAATACGGTCAAAGGTGGCACTGCAATGACAAGTGCAAATCCCTCCATTAGTACGTACACACACACACACACACAGAGAAACTTTGCTGAAACATAGATCGGCCATCTCTTACTTGATGCTGTCATCATGCTCGGCAAACTCCTCGTCGTTGAAGCCGAACTGATCCACAAAGTTTGCGGTCATCTGCTGGATCTGGTAGTCTGAGAAGGCCTGCAAAAATCCAGTCGCATCGCTACGGGTCAGCTAGTGGGCCAGGTCGTGGTTGTGTACACATGTGGGTGTGTATGTGTGTGTATGTGGGTGTGGGTGTAGTGTACCTGTTGCAGTGACATTTCATTGGGGAACGGGCTCTCCATGTCATCGTCCTCACTGGAGGAGTGCAGGTTGTGGGTGCTGACCTAAAACACAGCAAACAACGTTCAAACAGCATTTAACACAAGGAGACTCGCCGACTGCAGGCAAGACACCTGCAGTGAGGTGTTTACCAGGTCTACCGTGTTCTTCCTGTTGGTCTCTGTGAGGGTCTGGTCCACAAAGCTCTCCCAGCGCCCCCTGCAGTCTTCAGGTAGCTCTGCAGCCAGGGAACACACCACGCAACCACAGCCAGTCAGATGGAACCAGCGACAGTTTGTTATGAAAAGTGGACTGGGTATAACACACACACACACACACTCGCGCTCTCTCTCTCAGACTCACCTGTGATGAGACTGCTAATATGGGTCTGTACAGGGCCTTTCTCCAGGTTCTGGACCACTGTGTTGGCAATCCTGGTCAGGTGACCCATGTAGCCCCTCCTCATTCCCCCGCCTGCCCTGGAAACATAAGTGACGACACACTGACGCTCCGGGGAAGCAGCACATCAACGCAACAGAAACACTGTAGCCAGACGGTCGCTTACTGTATCTTGTCATTCTCCTCCCAGGCCTCTAGAATCCTCTGGACCAAGCGACAGTGCTGGAAAAGCTGGGCGAGAGACACAGAGAGAAAGCCAGAGGGAGGGGTGGAGATATTTTGAGAGTCTCACAGGTGCTGCACCAAATCAGGACACATGCACTCA
Source organism: Osmerus eperlanus (assembly GCF_963692335.1). NCBI lineage: Eukaryota > Metazoa > Chordata > Actinopteri > Osmeriformes > Osmeridae > Osmerus > Osmerus eperlanus. Next base: position 13,043,945 of record NC_085022.1, read on the forward strand.
AGCGGAGATGACACCTACATGTGCCACCAGCGTGTTGTGAGAGACGTCAGGAGCCACGGACGGCTCTGGAGGTTTGGGACTGGGTGGGGCCTGTTCCTGCTGGGGCTCCTTGACAAGCCCGGAATTTTCCTGGGGCCCTGGGCCTGGCTGGGGCCTCCCCTCCTGGGCAGAGTGGCAGAGGACACCGGCCACACACAGCTCCACTTGGAAGTGCAAGAAGTTATTCCAGATGAACTTAAAAAACAAGTCCTGCAAAATAAAAAAGTCACGTATCACCATCTTGATGAACATCGTATTTTTCAACTGAACACCTATGAACAGGCCACTTTCTCGACTATGGTAATATTCCGTCTTGCGTCTCCGGTGTTGGCGAGTATCTCACCAGAAGCAGGTCCAGGGAATTGAGCCTGCAGAGCTCCTGGAGGACCCCCGTGTTCGTGGGGGAACTGGTCTGAGAGCCGCTCTGCAGCAGAGACGCCACCAGTCTGGCTGCGTGGAGACGGCTGTTGCCCAGCGGCTCCTCCAGCACGCCCAGGGTGGTCAGCATGGGGCCCCGCTACACAAACACAGGACACAGAAACTCTTGACCTCACAGAGACGGCATCTGCTCAGGCCTAAACACACAGTGGGAAAGTCTTGTACTGTGGAAATCCCTCAAATGTGCTTCACTATGGGGGGGGGGGGGGGGGGGGTCATTTCATTGGATGTTCATGTCACGTTTAGACACGTCTGTGTGTACAAAGGACTTGTGGGTGTTTACCTTGGGCGGATCCAGCAGCAGTTGATGGAAGTCTGTGAGGTGGGGGAGGATAGCCAGAAGGATGCTGCTGTTGACTGGGTAACATCTCTCACATCCCTGAGCACACACATCCATCAGACTCTCCAACCTAAAACACACACACACACACACAAGTTGACAGCAGTACAGTTTATTCTTTTCCGACGTCTTAAAGACGGACACAGACAGAGCCAGTCCCACTCACACAGGCCTCCTGATCTCCAGCAAGGTGAGAAGCACTTGAGTTCCGTTGACGATGCAGCTCTCCGTCCTGCCTCCCTCAAACATGTTCTTCAACAGCTGTCCCACACACTCCTGACTGTGGAAACACAGAGGATCATGACATCAGCTGTATGTGTGTGTATGTGTATGTGTGTGTGTGTGTGTGTGTGTATGTGTGTGTGTGTGTATGTGTGTGTGTGTATGTGTGTGTGTGGTTGGTTGCAAGGGGGGGACACTCACGACTCCAGAACAGCGAGCAACGGGTCAGGCACGGAGTTCTCCTGGAGCTGATTGGCCTGGTCTCTGCTGAGACGAATGATGTCACACACCGTCTGAGACGCATTGGACTGTCTCTGAAAAGTGCACGCACATCGGGCTCACATCCTTTGTGTCGCCGGTCGCGTGGGTTTTGCCTGTGTTTGTTTCTATGTCGACATGGTTGTGCGTGTGCTCCGCGTCTCACCTCGTCATCGATCCCTGGGTGAATGAGCTCAATGAGCCTCTGGGCGAGTCTCTCCTTATTCAGCCACTGCAGAGAAAGATCGCTGTTGTTGTTCCATTACGCTCCATACACTAAGTGGGGAGTCGTGGCCAAGTTGAGTGTGTATGCGTGTGTTTGTGTGCGTCTCACATTAAGTGTCTCCTGTCGAAGAGGGGCCGGCTCCACACAGCTGATGAGGCGCAGCAGCAGATCCATCATGGCCGACGCATCGATGTGCTTCAGCACCAGAGGCAGGAAGCCCTCCTTCTCACGCAGGAACCAGATCACCTACAGAGACGACAGCTGAATACGGCTGAGTGGACGTAGAGGGCTACGTTACCAGAAGAACACCCCACTGGCTGTGATGACAACACGTTTTAAATAACACTTGAACACACACCGAAATCAGTGCGTCCATATCAATGTCCATTCAGAAGCCTTTCCAAGGTTTCTTTCCAAGGGCCATCTGAAGGGACATTGATATGGACACTGATACACTTCTCACTAGTCACTTTACACACTGTCACTTTCAGCTACTGGTTGCATTATCAGCAATATTGCACTATTGTACTTCGCTGTCTTAGGTTAGCATAGGTTTATAAGGTTAGTATAGGTTATTTCAGCTACTGGTTGCACTATCAGCAATATTGCACGATTGTACTTCACTTGTCTTAGATTAGTATAGGTAATCATGTATTTAGATGTGTGTATGTGTGTTTAGTATACTGTATTGAATATTGTATATTATTTGTATTTGTATATGAGGAGGTGTACTATATTTTACAGAACATAGATGTAATCTATGTTCTGTGTACTTATATGTTATGCCAGGTTGCTTTGCGTTGTCTTGTCCTAAGAATTTCAGTGCCCAGTCTGACCCTGTGTTGTTCTGTGCATCTGACAATAAAAGACTTGAACTTGAAATGTGTCCCTGGCTCTTGGTCACATATGGCATGATTTGACAGAGGCTAAGACCGTGAGAAGGGGGTGAGCATAGATACAGGAAGGTATTGGAGTTTCAGCTTCACTGTCTTACTGTAACAAAGTGGTGGGTGTATTGGAGGTTGAGGTGTAGATGTGCAGAGGATTTTGGAGTCCTCTGTGTGTGTGTGTGAGTTTGTGTGGGTGTGTTACCTGCTCTGTCTTGCGTGTGATAAGATTCCCAATGGTCTTGCTGAAGAAGGAGGCGAGGAGGGGGTTGAGGGGGGAGGGCTGCTCCAAAAAGGCATACAGGGTTTCCAACAGCGGCTTCTCGTTCCCCAGCTTATCATTAATTACAGCGACATCACACGTCAGCAGCTCACATGCTATGTTAGGGTACCTGCAACAAATACAGGCCCAGTCAGTCACAGACCTCCACGTCCTGGCCTAGCCAGAACTCTTTCAGAAACCACACTGGTGTAGACATGTCCATGTACTAAGGCTAAGAGATATGGCTATTTTCCCCCTATTAACCATCCCAGATTTTGCACAGTTGGTGAAAGTAAGACCATAGCATTTTCGGAGGGGACGTGTCTCTAACACCAATATCGGATATGTTTTATGAATTTTGGGCTTGAGCCTTCGTTTCTGGACCGACTAAGATCCTGTAAACTATACAGTGGGCAGTGTATAGTCTACTACCACACTCACTTGAAGCGCCAGGTTTCCTCCACACCAGCAGGGGGCTCTGTAGTTATGAGACGAAGCAGCTCCTGCATGCAGCTGTCCTGAGACAGGAACAGGAGGAGCCTTGCGCGCATTGAGACAGAAAACCACTCTTTGACATTGGCACAAACAAACAGGCTACTCAAAGGAAATGCTAATGATGTTACCCCATTAGTCCTGTAAGGCCTATAATGCGAAAGTAACCTGCGGTTCTGGGCCTTGCATTCCTGCAGCACATCCTCCTCGTCCATAAGCTCTGTGAGTGTGACGTCCTCCTTATCCAGTAGAGCCTCCAGGTGGGACGAAGTGTGCAGGTCAAACTTCCAAAACATGGCTGCTGCGGTCACAAGCTCACACACTCAGCTAGGAGAGGAGAGATTGAGGCAGGTTGTAAACTAAACGGAGAACTTGAGAAAAGAATACATCTACATGATGTGATAGGCACTGTTTATATGTGTGTATCGAGACTAACTGTCCGTCTTACCCGTGGATATGGAGTGTCCTCAGTCAGTGCTCTGTGAGCACACGGACCTGGGTCTCGAAGATTGCAGGTGGCCTGGATATAGAGCAGCATGGGTGTCTGCAGTCAACAACACAGCTCTCTCACATTCACTCTACACCCCACACAATCTCACACCACAAGCACAAACGAACTCTCACACGTAGAGATGTCTGCAACCTGAAAGAAATGTGGGTGGGGAGTCTGAGTAGAGGTGAAACACGCACTGGTAGTCATCCTGCTGCAATCTTCCCACTGTTTCGTCATGGAAAATAATAGGCCAACTCTTGAAAAGCAAGACTTGGGATCATTCCAGACTCCAGTGGGGCAAAATAGTGCGTTGCCTCTTTCAGGAAGCTTTCTCTGTAACCGAGTTAAAGATGCATGTCTGTATAATGACATTATCCAGCTTCCTCTGAGACACACACTCGACAGAGGTTCAGAGGTTCTGCCAACAGACTGAGGGCAAGCTCTGCTATCATAATACACTGTTGTCCAACTATTATCTGGGGTGATGTCATTATCTGTTTACTGCTGAATAGATCTACTATCTCTGGTATCCAGTGTTTGTTGTGAACTATAGCCCAATTGTTCTCACACATGTAATATTAAGCATAAAGCCACCTGACCTTGACTCAGACAGTGGTGTCACAAAGAACTTTACACAGTGTGCCAGGTTCCTGAGTGTGTTTCACTGCAAACAACTGTTAGGAGACTGGCCAACCACCACATAATGTAGTTTGTTGTGGTTGATGTAACTCGAAAGCACACAGCCTGTCACATGATTTGAAATGCACTGTCATTTGAGATGTATTACAGGTTATTTTTCAGGGCAGGCACATATAATGAAGTCAATATGCCAAGAATGGCTCCAGTCACCATACAGGTGGTTTGGAGACCACTGGGGTTTAGCCTAACAAAACCAAAACAGCATATTTTCAAGGATGCGTGACTGTGATGGCACCTGCTTTCCAAGTATAAGTAGTATGTACGCATGTAACATAATTATGTAATTTATCATATTATTTGAAGTCGACTGAGCTTTGACAATGACATGGCTAGTAAGCTTTCTAACTGGGGCCTGCACCAGTAATGACATCGCAGGCTAATTTGTGAAACTAGTCAGCAGTCGCAGGGACTGGTGTGACCGATCAGCACACAATCACTGCTACAGTAGCTTCCACCAGCTAGCCAACAACAACATAAGCATAAATATGTTGTGGCCTTCACTTTTAGTCAATGCCGTTGGCCAACACACCAGCAGCGCTAAAAACAACTGGTCCATTATAGTCTACATTTGACAAGGTAAACAACTAACACCAAAGACAAAGCCTGTAAAAACGTATCTACCTTACCTTGACCCGCCAGATTACACTAGCCTGCTCTGGCCTATTTTTCATATGTCCCAGGCCAGTCAGCTGTGCAGTTGCACATCCCCAGACTGTCCGTTTCACCCATCATTCATCATCATTGCAAAATCGGTCACAAATCTGACGAATGTCTAGGTAGATGAGTCGGTATGGGCCAGGTTCCGTTTTGATTTAAACCTCGCGTCTAATTAAAGTGCAAAATACATCGATTAAACTGATCGTTTAGATCCAGGATAGCATCTGGACTCTAGCTCAGCTAGCTAACTGCAACAGCAAAAGAATCTCGCTGCTGTCATATTTCAAAATCAAAATGGCTGGCTCTGTCACGGGAACGCGCAAGAAAAGTTGTAGACTAGCTAGCTCTAGCTACGTTATACAGTACAGTAGCCGTGGGTAACACGTGTTTGTAACATAATGCACAATGATTTACACAGTTACATCAGAACTCCAAACTTGCGTTTAATATTTAGAATGTCGGATCTAACCAAACGCATCACGATCCCGGTGTGAATCGGTGAGATTTGTTGATAGGTAAAGAAACTGGCTATAGCCACTCACGCTAGTGCTGGTTGACGCATTGCGTATGACGTTTTCACCCGGCTTGTCTTCTCCGCTCTGGTTTCCTCCGCAGAAGGTCTTTCTGTTTGTAGCCGCTTAGCATTATGTCGAACGTGGTGGATACTAAGCTCTACGACATCCTAGGAGTTTCGCCCTCCGCCTCCGAAAACGAGCTGAAAAAGGTGTGTTGTCTTATAACGACGCTTGTATGTTAGTACAAGTTTGGTAACAAGCGATTTAGCGGGAAAAAAACGTGGATGATATTTTGATCTGGCCTTGCTTGTCGAGACGATGCCTGCTAGTCAGTCTGGCTAGCAAAACTGGCTAGCGAAGCCAGAATGAAAACGATAGCCTGCTAACTTTATCTAGCATCGCTAGCAGCCAAACAGACTAGCGCGATAACGTTTGGCTAACTCACGAGGCTAGAAGTGTTACAGTAGGCTTTATCGTTAGTGTAGTAGTGTAGTTTGTTGGCGCAAGTTTAAACTATATTAATTTATCAAGTCGTCGATATGTTTAATTATATCAGTAATATCGAGTATGCTAAGGACGGACACTTGCTAGCTTAAGCTAGCTAACGTAATGTACTGACTACTGTACAGTGCAGCCATACCATATTCCAGAAAGACTGAGCAATACAGGACACACGCAATACCTCCACGTACAGAGCTAGCTAGTTCCTCAAGCAACGATCTGCTTAACAATGTTAATAACATATCAGATTCAACTATCTTACTAGTTAGAGCTAACTATGACTGTAGATGGGTGAGGTTAAATCGTAATAGTTGGATGAGTTGGTGATTCTTTTGTTCAAAAAAACAAAGTTACTGCTGACTGTAGCTAGCTAGCTAGCTAACGGCTTCGAGCCGTTCAGCATATAGCTATCATAAGCTCTTGGTGGCTAATAGCACTAGTAGCTAGCCAGCCATTCAGATGATGCTAATCTAGGTAGATCCCAACTTGACCAGGTATAGACATGCTCTCAGTGAACCATTAGTAGTATGATGACACGAGTATAACAACTATATTTAGATCGACTGAGATCTACAGTGGTTATCCAGATATTTTACTCGACCGATATCTAAAACGATTTATCAACAAGATGACTTGACTATATTGTAGTCGTGTGCTGTCTAAGGCCATCATTTTTTTCGTCTGTGTAGGCATATCGCAAATTGGCCAAAGAGTATCATCCCGACAAGAATCCTGATGCCGGGGACAAGGTATTTAACACTAAAACTTATCAGAGCAAATTTTAGATCACAGCAAGACCCAACCTCTGAAATATGCTTAGTCAATTTTTCAAAACGCGTGTGTTCCTCTAACTCTCATGATCTCTGTCCAGTTTAAGGAGATCAGTTTTGCCTACGAGGTGTTGACAAACCCAGAGAAGAAGGAATTGTACGATCGCTATGGGGAGCAGGGGCTACGGGAGGGTGGAGGTGGAGGAGCTGGCATGGATGATATCTTCTCCCACATCTTCGGCGGGGGGCTCTTTGGGTTCATGGGGGGTCAAGGCAGGGGGGCCCGCAACGGGGGCCGGAGGAGAGGCGAGGACATGGTGCACCCCTTAAAGTGAGTACAAGTGTGGGGGGAAAAGTGATGTGCTTTTGTGTACGTATATTATTTTGTTTTTTGCGGATCCCCTAATGTTCTCCTGTGTTTGACACAGGGTCTCCCTGGAAGACCTCTACAACGGCAAAACCACCAAACTCCAGCTTAGCAAAAATGTCCTGTGTGTTAGCTGCAATGGGTGAGTTTTGTCTGTCTTTATATTAAATATGTATTTAAAATTCATAATAAAAAAATTAAATCCAGGTAAAACCATAATATGCCTTTGTCTTGCCTTTTCAGTCAGGGGGGTAAGGCTGGAGCAGTGCAGAAGTGTGTAGCTTGCCGAGGGAGAGGCATGAGGATTATGATCAGACAGCTGGCTCCTGGCATGGTCCAGCAGATGCAGTCAGTCTGCACAGACTGCAACGGAGAGGGTAATGGATATACACACGCTCGCCACAACGACCCTCGCTCTGTCAAAAAAAATACAGGGCCGTAGTTTACATTGACGGTGTGTGTGTCCGTGCGTAGGCGAGGTGATCAACGAAAAGGACCGCTGTAAGAAGTGCGAGGGCCGCAAGGTGTCCAAGGAGACCAAGCTCTTGGAGGTGCACGTGGACAAAGGCATGAGACACGGCCAGAAGATCACCTTCACCGGGGAGGCGGACCAAGCGCCAGGCACTGAACCTGGGGACATCGTTCTGGTGCTGCAGGAGAAGGAGCATGAGGTAACCCCACGTCCACCAGATGGTATATCGAAGCCCATTTACAGGGTCTGTATGTAGACCTGGAGAGAAATCCATTACTGTGCGCAAGTGTGACATTGTGGATGTTTTCTTGACAGGACTTCCGTCGGGACGGCAACGACTTACACATGACCCAGCGCATCGGCCTGGTCGAGGCTCTCTGTGGCTTCCAGATTGCCGTCACACACCTGGATGGACGCCAGCTTGCGGTCAAATACCCCCCTGGCAAAGTCATTGAGCCAGGTACATGCCCATCCTCAGGTCACAGCAATTAAATGAGTATTTCTCCTTATGCGTGGTATTAAAGTGTGTGTGTGTTTCAGGGTGTATACGGGTCGTTAAGGGAGAGGGCATGCCCCAGTACAGGAACCCGTTTGAGAAGGGAGACCTGTTCATCAAGTTTGATGTTCAGTTCCCTGACAACAACTGGATTAGCCCTGAAAAACTCACTGTGAGTATTACAATCTTCACTCCTAGTCTTGACTCACTGTGAGTATTACAATCTTCACTCCTAGTCTTGACTCACTGTGAGTATTACAATCTTCACTCCTAGTCTTGATACCCTACCTTACATCTGGCACACTGCATGTAAAGGTTGGAATGAAATGCTAATAGTTACTCCTTCTGGCTGATGGGTTAGGCGGTTGTTCCTCTGTAAATGCTTATCCAATCTACTAAAGTGCTGGATTTGTGGGAGTTTTTAATGAGAATTGGGTTGTGTGTGTGTGTATCTCATCTCTGCTTGCCTACTGTCGGTGTGTTTGTAGGAACTGGAGGACCTGCTCCCTGGACGTGCGGAGGTTCCGGTAATCTCCGCGGACGCCGAGGAGGTTGACCTGCAGGATCATGACCGGGGGTCTGGGGCCGGAGCCGGGGCTAGGAGGGAGGCCTACAACGACAGCTCTGATGAAGAGGGGGGCCCACAGGGCCCAGGGGTGCAGTGTGCACATCAGTAGAGACTCACACACATGCCACACATCAAATGTAACACACACGCGCACACACACACCTCCGGTTGTACTGCTTATACCAGTTAAGACCCTCCATGTGCATACATACAATTCCCTCTCCTGTCCTATAGAAAGGACATACACACACACATATATATACACACACACACACAGTTTCAATGGGACCGGCCATCAGGCAGCAGCTGGATGTGTGACAACCCTATCGTGTTTCTGGACAGCAGGCCCTCCCATTCAGAGTTCCCAGGGGCCACAAGCCCTGCCTAGGGGCCCACTTCTCAGCTGGACCCAACCCACATAATGTCATCTTTGGCTTCTACCTTTCGCTGTGGAACACACCGGTCTTGTGTATAAAATGCAAATATTGTCATCTCGTTTAACGTGTAGTGTATTCTGTCACAAGTGCATGCTGCTTCAACCAGGAGAAATACAATTTCTAGAAGGCCCAGGTTCAAAGCTCAACACACGCACCTGATACCCAGACCTGTGTATTCTTAAGTTACTGCTATAAAAGTGATCAGATTAACTGGTTTCCTAAAGCATGTCTTTTTTACACAGCCTGCTGAGTCACACAGGAAACTATTATACTTGTTTCCGGTGCGCGCAAACCCTCGTGTCTTGTCACAGAGAGACTTCCTTGTTCAGGTTGGTCTCCACCGATCACAACCCTAGCTAGATCATTAGTAAGGCCTGTTATCAAGTAAACCGATTTCTTTGTTCAGATCTTTAGCTTTTGTGTTTTTGTTTCACAGTGAGTGTGTGAAGCCACAGCTTGAGCCCAAGGCGTCTTGATATTTTCAGCCTGAGGGCAAAGCTAAACGGGTGTGGGTACATGCACGTGTCTGTGCGTTTGTATCTGTACAGGTATGAGTGTGTGTGTGTGACGTGCTCCAGAGGCTCCGTGCATCAGAGCTGCTGTGGAATGTTTTGGCTTCATGACTCGTAGATGTTTCTGCTCTGTGTTAGGCAACAGTGTGAGCAGACCCTGTTTAAGGTCAGTTATGTACATATACATATATATAAAAATAAAAAACATTAGAATGTGTTGATTGGTTTGAGGCTCATGATAAGGAGCCAGAGGTTTTTCTTTGAATGTGACGAGCCCAGAGGGAAAACCTCTGGACCCTGTCCATGTCCTCCTGCATTATACACATCTCTCTAAACCAGTAGAACTGTCACACAACACTCATGGTCCAAACTCATGGACATTCACCACTTTGAACCCCCATCTGCTATGCTATAGCGTTGACCAGCCCAGTCCTGGCGATGGGGGGGGGGGTCCTCTGTTCTGGCTGTGTGAGAAGGCTGTTGAGCCAGGTGCAGATGGAGGGAGCAGATGGAGCCATGGGGCTGTTTCATTGTATATGTCATATATAGTCTGCAGGAAGGAGTGCCGCCTGATCTCTACAGACAACGACAGGAGTCTTTAATAAATGATGTTATTGTTGATGCTCAAGTTTGTGAGGATGAGAATTAAACTGTATAATAAACTCAAGTTACCATCCACTGTCTCTGCATATGCTTTGGACCGTAGCTGGGACTGGAAATATGTGAACGTTAACCAAAAATGACAATCTTTAGGTCACTACATTTCTTTTAGTAAGAGCCAACATTGTTCTTAGAGTAATCGGTGTCAGTCGATAGGCTCTTTCTCCAGAGGTATAGAAGCGTAGCCAGGCGTGGCTCATTGAGAAGGGGGCAGTGTGTAAAGCTCACAGCCACTGTAGCCAGCGTCAGTCCGCCCCTTCCTCCGTCTCGGCGCCCTGGAGGACCACCGGAGCCAGCAGCTCCTTGAACCCTGCTGTGTTCCTGCAGAGGGAGAACACAACAAGAGCTGCAGAACAAGGGAAAGGTGGGGTTTTTGGAGGGCCCGTCCTATGAAACGTCCTACGGCGGAGGTCCTTACCTGTCTCGTTTGGACTGCATCACATAGGAGCGTTCCCTCCTCACCTGCTCCAGTCGCTCTCGTACCACGGTCTTCTGCTGACTCTTATCCTCCTGAGACACGCGACACACATGTTCAACACTGAGAAGAACACAGCTGTAGGCTACTCACCTATGGGAGGTTATGTGTGTGTGTGTGGCCTGCTCACTTGTGGTAGGTTGTGTGTGAGGTGTCGGAGCCTGTCTTTCTGTTTCAGGCCCAGCAGGTCTTCTTCTGACTTCCTGTTGTGAATGATGGACAGGCGCTCCTGAACCTGAGACAGTTAGGAAAAGGGCAGCCTTAACACAATTTTTTCAAATAGATATTGACAGATAGGTAAATGATGTATGACTTACAGGATGACTTTGTCACTAGGAGGATTCTAGGGCATGTGTCTCCCTCCTCTCTCACCCGTAGCAGTTGTCTCTCTCTGTCTCTCTGCTGCTTGTGCTCCACCTTCTTCTGCATGTCCACCAGACTGCGCATCGTTCTCTCCCTCTCCATCACAGAGACGGGCTCCCGGGTTCTCTCTCTCTCTAGCATAGACTCTTGCATTCTCGCACTCTCAGGGACACTTGATTCCGTCTGCGAGGCATAAGAGGTATTGTATTTTGATCATTTGCAGTATAACTTTCCTTTATAAATCACAATAGGCTGGCATGGTGACTAATGTATAGTACTGAAAGCACTGCTGTATTTCTGTGGTGGTCGGACAGAGGTATGTGTTGCATTCGGAGGTACCTGGTCTACAGCGGATTGATCCAGTCCACTTTGAGCCCAGGGCTCAGTGGCTGGGTGGCACACTTCCTGTTCTGCTGGCTGCCCTCCCACAGCGCCCAGGTAAGCAAACTCACTGGACGCCGCTGCGAGTATGTCATCATTGCTCTCCTCCTCCATAGGAACACTGCTCATCCCAGCCTTCTCCTCAGGCACAGAGTGTGTGCGTGCCACTTCAACAGCTCCCGTGGTCTCTGTGTGTGTGACCGGGGTGTGTGTGTACAGATCCACATCACACCCTGCTTCTCCCGTCTCCAGCGGCGTCCTCAGGGCCTGGTCACCCCCACCAGTAGCAGACTCTCTCTGTAGCACAGCATCGGAGTACACGCGGGTCAAGTGGCAAACTTTGCGAGGCGGATGGAATTAACTTGCTGTCGTTGAGACAGATAGAACTCAGAAAGGAGCGCCTGACCAGATGGTGAACCAGCGATGTCGTACCTGTCCGATGTTGACGGTGTGGCCTTCAGTCTGTCTGGGTCCTGGTCCAGCTTTCGAGCTAGACTGGAACAGAGAGGAGTCGAGCACCTCCAGCTGTCTTGCCCCGCAGCCTGTCTCCTCCGGGGGGTTTGTGTCCCCAACGGAGTGTCCAGGTGTGTCGCACGGACTCACACCTTGCACACTGCAGAAGGAATCCTGCTCCATCGCTGCGGCAGACACGTCCTGGACAGAAACACGGACCTCCGCATGGTAACGTACACCGTGTTCACAACCACAGTTCCGTAATTCCATGAGAGGGACTTACTGTAGCTGCTGCCTCTGGAGGTTTGCTCCAGGCCAGGGTGATGAGAGAGTCCTGTTTCTCAAAGATCTGGGGTGTCTTGGTTGGACTGCCCTCCTGGCCCACCTTAACCCCTCCATGTGCACTCTCCAATCCATGTGCACTCTCCCCTTCAGTGGAGGTGTGGGAGCTGGCTTGGTGGGTGTTGGAGGAATCCACCGTGGGTGGGATGCATAGGATCTCCAGGTAGGGCAGATCCTCAAAGGTCTCTCCGCAGCCTGTACACACACACATCCTTAAACGGCCACAAAGAAGTGTGTGCGCGCGTGTGTGTGTATGATTCGAACTACCTGTACAGGTATCCTGTCTCTCCCTCCTCCCGTCAGTGGCAACCTGGTTCCCATCCATGGCCCTCTGCTCCGGTATTGTGTCTGTGACATTATTCTGGGCTGGGATTGGTGGAGAGGGTTCCGGGCAGGGGTCAGGGGGGAGGAGGGAGGAGGGGATGGGCGGGGCCTCCGAGGTCAGGAGAGTGAGCAGACAGTTGAGACGAGGGTTTCTGAGATCCCACTCATGCTCCTTCCTCAGGGCCAGTAGATGCTGCTCCCTCTGATCCACACACACAAAGGAGATGAACACATTTCTTAATAATAGAAATCAGAACAACACTCTATATGTGTTCGAGTGAACCTTGCTCCATGGGTGTGTTCTTACCATGTCCACCAGAGAGGGCAGTACTGCAGAGACCTGGGCCTCCTGGAGATCCATGAGCTGGGTCAAGAGGACCAGGGCACAGGCTCCCCACTCGGACTGGGAAGAGGGCCCTACTGACTCCAGGGTCTGGTCTTGGGTCTGGGTCTGGGTCTGGATGTGGATGTGGATCTGGTCCTGGGTCTGGTCTTGGGTCTGGGTCTGGATGTGGATCTGGTCCTGGGTCTGGTCTTGGGTCTGGCCCTGGGTCTGGATGTGGGTCTGGCCCTGGGTCTGGATGTGGGTCTGGTCCTGGGGGTGGATGTGGGTTTGGTATTGGGTCTGGACGTGGGTCTGGCCCTGGGTCTGGTCTTGGGTCTGGCCCTGGGTCTGGATGTGGATCTGGTCCTGGGGGTGGATGTGGGTCTGGTATTGGGTCTGGTCCTGGGTCTGGCCCTGGTTCTGCATCTTGGCTGTTTCGGTTTGGGACTGAGGCTGAAGCTGGAGTATAGGAGATTCCTGGGGTGACTGGGTATGAGTGTGTGTCTGCAGAATGGCATGTGTGTGTTTCATCTTCCTCACACACGCCTCTCTCAGAGCAACCTCCCTCTGCTGGGTAAGCACTAGAAGAAAACGTCAACACTTACTGTTAGACTGCATCGACAGGTTCCATAGTGCATAACAGACAGACAGACAGGACTACAAAACGACAGCTAGTTGTAAGGACGGACAGAGCGACAGACAGACAGACCCTCTCCAGGTGAGCTCTGTCCTCCCAGCCCCTGCAGATCTTCCAGGGAGACCCCATGCAGCAGCCTGAGCAGATATCTCCTCTCCTGCTCCTGACTCAGCACCATGTAGTACAGCACAGACTGCAGGGAGAGGGGAGAGAGTCACTCTCCCCCTGGTATCACAGCGGGAGCAGCATGCGATGGGAGAGGGGAGAGAGTCACTCTCCCCCTGGTATCACAGCGGGAGCAGCATGTGAGCGACTGATACGGGACGTGTCTGTATACCTGCTGGGATGAGATCCAGGGTGAATGCTCCACCGCCTTCCCCTCCTCCCCCCCCTCCTCCCCCCCCTCCTGGAGCAAGAGTCGGGCCTGCTCTGTAATCCCGGGGCTCCTCACAGACGGCCTTAGATAGGGAGGGAGGGAGGGGAGGGAGGGGGGAGGGGTGAGGGGGGGAGGGAGGGAGAAAAGAAGAAACGGAGGAAGGAAAGCCGAGACGTTGAAAACGTGCGGTGAACATTGTCCGTTCAGTCAAACGCGGGTTCTGCAAGGACAGAAAGCAAAGACGGTGTTGCGTTGTGTTGTAGTGTGAGAGAGTGCAGCGTCTCACCAGGCCTGCCAGGCCTGCGAGGCAGCCAGCAGGGCTCCTGGGGACTGCCGCTCCCTCTGGGCTCTCACTGTGGCCAGTCGGACGTACAGACTCAACAGCTGCAGGGCTGGCTGGTCCAACCTCCAGAGACACAGGACAATGGAGCAGGTCAATTCAGTCAGTGGTCTGTCAGAACACTGTGTGTGTGTGTGTTTACCTCTTGCTCAGCGTTGTCAGTTCCTTTTTCTCATCCTGTCGGGAGGCCTGAATCTTAGCGAGGAGGGAGATGGCCGTCCAAAACTCTACCCTTGGTTGTATCGAATCAGGACAACTCTTCGATGACACGCCCTCATGGGACCTATCATTCAGTTGGATGGTCATCGTGAGGACATGACGACACCATTGTGTGTGTGTAGGTGTGTTACCTGTATGTCCTGAATGCTCCAGGCAGATCACACAGACGCAGCAGGTCGCCTGATTCCAGTGCCTCCGCGATCCTCTCTCCCAGCTCCGCCGCCCTCTCTTCCCGCTGCCATGGCGACAGGCTCCCCCAGTTATCCTGGCCTGTGATTTGGTCAGACAAACCAGGTTTCTATACTAACCGTTGTCACCTCGTTTTATCGGAGGGGTTCCACAGCGTGGTATCTTCTCTCACCCAGGTTTTCCTGGAGCATCTCTGTGCAGAGGGTGTGAGTGACCGTGTCGTACTTCACTTCCACCAGTAGATGGAGCTCAGACACGGAGACACACCTCAGCGTGTGAACTCCAGCCCAAGTCCCTGCCGCGCTCTCTGCGGTCTCACCTTGGCTCAGAGATGGTAGGACGCTACACACACCACCTACTACCAGTCTGGGGAGAAACACACACACAGGATTTAAGTTAAGCAGAAAGAAGGATTCTTCCGGTAGATGTGTCCTGCCTAATTCCTACCTGGCCCAGCATTGTCTAGCTGTCCTCCTCAGTCTCCACATCCACCCTCTGCTGCTCTCCCCCTGCTCTCTGTCTCCTGCCAGCCTCCCTTTCTGCAGGTAGGGGGCAGTAGAGTGTCAGCGACAGGCGTGAGCGAAGCTTCATCGCCATGACCAAGCCTCACCACAAAACGCCAGTACCTCTGGGCGGTCGTCCCGGTCACTGGATGTGGCGTGTGTCTCTGGTGTGGATGTGGATGGATGTGTTTGTGTCCCCACGCTTAGCAGCCGGAGGTCCCAGTAGAGCTGCAGAGAGGAGGGACGTCTCAGACGCAGACCACCAGGTGTTCTCGTGCACGCTGTCAATTCCCCTCCCCTTTTACCGGACCTCCTCTCGCATTCACGCTCTTGTTTCCGTTTTTAGTTCTTCAAGGACACTTAGAATTCTCTCATTCTCTCCTCTACCTCTTCTCTCCTTCCTCGCTCTGTCTCCATCTCCAGGAGAACATCCAGAACGTTCCTTCCAGAGCAGGACCAGCTGTCGTCCTCCCCTGCCACCTGAGGAGGGGAAACCAGTATCTGTCGCTCTGGATAAGAGCGTCTGCTAAATGACAAAATTACTAAATGTAAATCTGTGGGTGCTGTGGGGCTCTTTGTGTGTGTGTGTGAGAGAGAGTGTTGGTAGGTCCCTAATAACCCTAACCCTCCTGGTGGCTGCAAGTGCATCTTCCTGGCTGGAGGGCTGATGCAGCACCTTGTGGAAGAGCACACACAGATCCCCGGGGGAGAATTCCGCACCTACAGAGACGCCTAGAGACTTGTACAGACCAGTCACACACTCCTGGAGATTGAATCACACATGCACGCCCACACACACACATTTAAAAACAGGTTTACGGGATGCTGACCCAGAGACTGGTTATTTGCAACTAACTGTGCCAAGTATCAACATGCTTATTTTTTGCACACCCACTTAAATACTCCTATTCTCCACACACCCAAACACACACACACGAAAAATAATAGTATGCAATGGCAGCAAACATTCCTACAGAATGCTGCTACTCCTACCTCCTCCATGTTGTCAGTGCAGACGGATGAATTAAACAGGATATCGCTACAGCGTCACCAGGGCAACACATAGATCAAGTTACCAGTCAACGAAAGTGACATTTTGTCTATCGGACCCACACAGGAGGGTTAGTATCATGTTAAACCAGACCATGTCACACATCTTACCTTATCTCCTGTGCAATGGATTCTGGTTCCAATACAATCAGGCAGTTTGTATGTTTGTGTACAAGTAATAGACAAATTTAACACCAAATTTGTGAAACTTTAATTTTTTGAAGAACAGAAGAACATTAAGTGAAATCCCACAAACAAAGCATAATAAGAACACATCTGTTATTGCACACAAGGCACAGAATAATAATTCATATCTTAACATTACAATTTTATTCATAACATTTATTAAAAAAGCAACCAAATATTTTTGAAGATCAGTCCCAATATCCTCAACGGCTCCCATAATTAACACATGCCGAAGTAGGTAGGCTGGGGAGGTATGTTAGTTACAGTAAATTTGAAATGTGTGTGTATGTGTGTGTGTGTGTGTGTGTTAGGGGTTGCCATGAATGATCTTGGGACACTTCTCTGCTGGTATACAGTAGTTGTTGTGCAGGACCAGGCCGGCAGGACACTGGCAGCCTGGCACACAGGGCTTGAAGCAGTGGCTCTCTATCACCCCTAGTGGCACATTCTTGTTAAAGCAGGTCACTGGGCATGGGGGGCCACACTCGTCAAACACAAAGCCCCTCTCCACAGGACACCCCACCGCTACACAGGGAGAGAGAGAGAGGCATAGAGGGAGAGAAAGGGAGGGAGGGAGTAAAAAAAGCAGTGTGAGTAGTAGTTGTAATAAACAGTGTGTTTTTTTGTCTGCGTATGTGTTTGTGTGTATGTGTGTGTGTGTCTTAACCCTTGTGCTGCCTTCGTGTCACATGACCCAAAGGTTCACAACGAACCATCGTTTTACCCAATACAAAAACAAATAAATATTTTCTTTTAACCTTCGCAATGTGGGGGGTCTGAGACAGCCCGACGGATAAAAGAAAATGCCTCACTTTGCTTTTGTATGCGGTAAAGTTGTCGCAAAACGACGGTGGGTCACAATGACTGATGGGTCAGAATGACCCGATGATAACACAAGGGTTAAAGTGACCCTACCACACAGCGACGGGCTCCTCCACTGCAGTATGACCCCGGCCTCTCTGCACTGGCCAGCGTACGCCTCCAGGGTGTCGCACAGACACTCGTCAGCGTTGGCCCCGCAGGCACACAGGTCGTACACGCAGGCTCCGTACCACGCCTCCGGGGGCAGCACGCGGTGGCACGGCGTGAACACGGAGGACTTTAGGACCTTGCAGCGGGCGTTCGCTCCCTTCCTGGCTTGGTAGCCCGCATCCTTACAGGGGTCGACATCTTCTCCACCGCGACAGGAGGATAGGCTAAGGTTGCTACCTTCCACCTGACAGCCCCAAATAAAATAGTGACTTTAATGAAGAAGCACCCTCAATCTCCCTGGCGTCTCCTGTCCTGTCCAATCCACCCCGCTCCCGCCTTCCTCCTGAAACTCCTCCCTTACCTTCCAGCTGTTCCCGAAGGCTGCCTCTGATTGGCTGATCTGTCTGCTGGGGGTGCGGAGGTCGTCTTGAGGGTAATTGTTGAAGTTGCCACAGAGGCCGCAGGTGTGATTCTTGTAGGAGCCTGGAACGCTCACCTCCAGGTGAGAACGACCACTCCACAACACCTAGGGGGAGACAAGTCAGGGAGCGAGGGAGGGAGAGGGGGAGAGAGAGAGAGGACAGGGAGAGAAAGAGGGATGGTGTATTATGTGTATGTGTACTATAATAGTGTTGGTGATGGCTGCTGGATAGGTGGGTATATAGCTACGGTTTTGTCCTCATAAGACACTCTTGTCACAACAGCAGTATGACTGGATGTGACAGAGAGCATACCGCAATGTTGATTAGCTTACTATTGTACTGTTGAATATATCAACCAATGGCCATTTTAATCCTTTCTCTTTGGAAGGTGAACACAGCGTGTCTGTACCTTCAGGCCGATGTTGGTGTTGAGCAGGATGGTGTTGGTCTGGCGCTCTATGTAGATGTAGGGTTCTCTGAGGAAGGGCAGGGTCACAGCCTCATAGTTGACCTGGAAGTCAACACTTACTTCAGTTCCTCTGATTGGTCGAGCAGAATGGAAGGTGTATGACAGCCAAGGAGGAATCCAATACTGTACACACACACACACACTTGCACACGTACACACATGCGTGCACACACACACCAACCTTCACTATCCAGTCCTGAAGTAGCTGCACCACAACATCTCCTATAAAGACAGTCACCTCCTTGGTCCAGGATACTCCCTTACGGCCGCGGTCATCATTAGTCGTGTGGATACTTCACACAGACACGCACACACACACACAGATTATTACTCTTTAATGGTGGTTTCATGTTCTTAAAAAATGAATAAAAAAAACTCTGGTCACCATGGTAACTCCTCTCCCCTAGTCGCCATGGTAACTCCTCACCTAAAGTCCCCGCCCTCACAGTCCTGCGCCAGCACGTAGGTGCACGCCCCCTGGAAGTGCAGCATGCGTCCATCAAACGTGCGGTAGTGGGGGTCCCCGAATGCGATGCAGGTGGCTGGCCGGGGCAGGCAGTGGGGACAACACACACCTGGGACCACCGCAGGGGTCTCATCCTGGGGGGAAGAAACACGTGTGTGAGTATAAAGTAGAGTGTGTGTGTCTCTCTGTATGAGTATGTGTGTCTCTGTTTGTGTCTCTGTATGTGTGAGTGTGTCTCTGTATGTGTGTGTGTTTGAATGTGTGTGTCTCTGTATGTGTGTGTGTGTGTGTGTACTAACGGGTCTACAGGCGGTGGGAGGGCAGCGCTCGCTGTGACAGTGCACGTCTCCAGACACGCAGGTGCAGCTGGTGCACTCATCCACCTCCCACTGCTCACTGGACAAGTAGACTGAGCCCTGGTACACACACGACACGCTGGAG